>NW_015655097.1:344-553 GCF_001515625.1 Sinocyclocheilus rhinocerous
ATTATTATCATAACATTTCTTTATTTCTTATAATATTTGTTATAATTTCAAATATAGTAATAGCCAAAAGAATCATTTTATTTCATTATTAAATACTGACTTTTTATTTTTAAGTGTAATAAAATTATTGCAATAAGATTCTTTTTTTTTACTGGTATAAAATCAAATCAAATCAAAAATTAAATTACATTAATATTTATTATTATAAT
>NW_015655098.1:0-137 GCF_001515625.1 Sinocyclocheilus rhinocerous
CCGAACACCACTGGCCACGAGCTTTGGGCTCTGCTCTCACGGAGATTATTAATTTTATAGCATATTTTCTTTTAGATTAAGAAACAATGTTTAATTTATAAAGTTTTATTTTGAAATGTAAGTCAATAACAATTGGC
>NW_015655098.1:451-553 GCF_001515625.1 Sinocyclocheilus rhinocerous
GCGCTAATTCAGTCCCAAAAGATACGAGTGATAAATTTGTCTTTGTACTCGTTTACTCTAGAGTTGCGGGTATCTTTTAATCACCTCGGCTTTACTGTAGCG
>NW_015655099.1:0-573 GCF_001515625.1 Sinocyclocheilus rhinocerous
ATATATAATATAATTTTATTTAGCAAAGCTGCAATAATTGATCAAAGTGACAGTAAAGGCACTAGTATTGCAAAATAATTCTATTGCTTAAATGCTGTTCTTTTGAACTTTCTATTCATCATAGAATCCTGAAAGAAATGTATCACCGTTTCCACATAAATATTAAGCAGTATGATTGTTTTCACTGATAATAAGAAGAAACACTGATAATAAGAAGAAATGTTTCTCCAGCACCAAATCAGCATATTAGAATGATTTCTGAAGGATCATGTGACACTGAAAGACTAGAGTAATGACTGCTGAAAATTAAGCTTTGCCATCACAGGAATAAATTACATTTTAAAATATATGAACATAGAAAACAGCTACTTTAAATTGTAATAATATTGCACAATATTTCCATTTTTACTGTATTTTTGGCCAAATAAATATAGCATTGGTGAGTGTAAGTGACTTCTTTCTTGAAAACACGTACAGTATATGCTAGGGTTGGGTGTTGTTTGAATTTTATCAGTTCCGATTCCGATGCTTATGGATTCCCAGTTTCGACTCCAATGTGGTTAAAAAAATGCA
>NW_015655100.1:0-209 GCF_001515625.1 Sinocyclocheilus rhinocerous
AGACATAAGCTGCACCTGAATTGGCATTTAGATGTATTTACACACTGTTTCATTCAGGACATATAACGTAATAATAACGTAATAATAATGTATGCATTTAGCAGACGCTTTTATCCAAAGCGACTTACAGTGCATTCAGGCTATACATTTTTTTACCAGTATGTGTGTTCCCTGGGAATCGAACCCACGACCTTTTTCGCTGCTAACGC
>NW_015655100.1:337-511 GCF_001515625.1 Sinocyclocheilus rhinocerous
GATACTTTAAATGTGAAATTAAAACCGCCAGTAGGTGGCAGTAAGTCACTGTTAATAAGCGAGTCACTGCGATTGAACTTGAACTGAATCATTTACACAGTTGATTCATTCGGGAACGAAACATTGTCATGTTACTCAAAGACGCAAAACAGCCCTGTGGCTTTGTTTGGAATT
>NW_015655101.1:0-237 GCF_001515625.1 Sinocyclocheilus rhinocerous
AAATACCTGCTAATTACGTTGCTTTTTCCTATCACTTATATTAGGCACTTTGTGCATTTAAACTGGATTATTCTGACTGCTGACATTGAAAATCATGCATGTGTTGTTTCGAGGGTATCGGTTAATTTCATGATTGCCGTTTTGACAGTGTCTGCTTGCATATTTTATTCATGTCCGTAGCCTAATTCTCTTTAATGTAGGCTATTCGCCCCGATTTGATCCGTTTACCTGCGAAAT
>NW_015655101.1:341-929 GCF_001515625.1 Sinocyclocheilus rhinocerous
TAAGGAGTTAAAATGGCCCTTATCAACCTTGATTTACATATTCTATAACATTATTTTGACAGTTAAAGTTTTGGGCGGGTTTTGGGCGGGTTTTTGTGAGCTTTTGGGCTGGAAATCGTCCATCCAATCTGGCAACACTGCCCGGGGCTATTGTGTTTTCCAGTCGGGCTATCAAAATGAATCACCACTCTGCCCGACGGGCTATCTTAAATGCAGATCTCCCGCGGGTCCTTAAAAACTCCTAAAGTGAGTTGTATCAAACTTAAGGCCATACAAAGTTTTAAATACGTTAAATGGTGTAAGAAATTTCTTAATTATAATTTCAAGAGGTCTTACAGTTGGGGACGGAAAGACAAGAGTCGCGATACGGCTGGATTAAACTTCAAAAGGCAATAGCTGTGTCTCATTTAGAAGGCTGCGCCCTCCGGAGGTCGAATCCTCTGGAGATAAATATGAGCGCTGCACGTTTCAAGTCAAAACGCGGAGCGGATGTCTTTATTTGAATGTATCTGAAGGGAACCGACTGTCCTCAGAAACGAAACGTGTGTCGTTGGCATTTTAATTTCATTTTACCTATAATTCCTGATA
>NW_015655102.1:0-863 GCF_001515625.1 Sinocyclocheilus rhinocerous
AGTTTGCGCTCTGAAGGGAGTAGATAGGGATTTAGGCACGTAGCCTGGTCTCGGCCGGAGAATGACGCTGCAGTGACCGAGTCCAAAGCGAATACAATCGCTGTCCACAGAAAACGCATGTAAATCCCCTATGCGCTTAGCCGAAGCGAGGGCAAGAAAGAGTGCAGTTTTGAGAGATAGCTCCTTCATAGCAATGGATGCTAAAGGCTCGCAGGGTTGCTGTGAAAGAGCTCTTAATGCCACCTCTAGGTCCCAGGGCGGGACTGAAGGCGGACGTGGGGGATGCAATCTTCTCGCTCCCTTAAGAAAACTCACCACCAGCGCGTGCCTACCGATCGATTGCCCGCCCAGCGGGGAATGAAACGAGGCATTATCGGCCACATAGACTTTCAGAGTTGATGGTAGAGATCCACTATCCAACCTGTTCTGTAGAAAACGCAGAACATCCGACACGGAGCAAGCAGCCGGGTCGATATGAGCATCATGGTACCATTTCACAAGCACTCTCCATTTTAGGGCATACAAACGTCTCGTGGAGGGCGCCCGCGCCTCCGAGAGTGTGTCGAGCACACGAGAATGCAGGGCGCTCAGCTCCTCTGATATCCCCAAAGCAGCCACACATGAAGGCTCCATAACTCCGGGTTCGGGTGCCACACTGAGCCGCTCGCTTGAGACAGCAGATCCTTCCTGATGGGGATCGGCCAGGGCGGCGCCACCAGCAGCTCTGTCAGGTCCGGGAACCAAGGCTGGTTCGGCCAGTTCGGCACCAGCAGCTCTGTCAGGTCCGGGAACCAAGGCTGGTTCAGCCAGTTCGGAGTCACGAGTATCACCGAATCCCCCTCCTCTCTGATCTTGCATAACAC
>NW_015655103.1:0-506 GCF_001515625.1 Sinocyclocheilus rhinocerous
TCCAGCTGATGAACGATACAAACATTGACAGCCAATCAGAATCCTAGCTCGAGAATTTAAAGCGGCAGACGCACCTGCGCTTAGAATAAACAGACGATAGTGGACGCTAATATCGTTATCTTTATAGTTATCGTTCTTGGTGTGAACGGGGCTTAACGCAGTTATTACTCAGTTATTAGAGAGAGAGAGAGAGAGAGCGCGAGAGGGAGAGAGAGAGATTATAAGCGCGTACCTGCGTCTGTGCGTCTCTCAGCAGTATTCAGCAGCAGCGTCTACTAATAGCGAATATTTAAGTTGAACCTCGCTACTGAGAAATGTCATGTAGCTTTTCAGCTGCGAAACTCTTTTATTGATAAATTCGCGGTGCAGCGCTGACAATAAGTTTCTGGTCGCGTCTCCGCGTGTGCGCGCGAGTGCGTGTCTGTGAGAGAGAACGGGAGAAAGAAAGCGTGATTTCCGTTCATAAAAAAGGTGGAAGACATGGAAATAGTTTGTCATTTTTACCC
>NW_015655104.1:0-547 GCF_001515625.1 Sinocyclocheilus rhinocerous
AGTCACTCAGGCTCGTGCACGTGCGGAATGATCTCAGTGTTGGCTCGATTTGTTTTTATTTAGTTCAGTCAAAAATTGTCATTCTGAATGTTGACTGGATTTGAAAATAACCCTTCATTTAATGTTTTTAAAATATATTTGTGTAGACTTAATATGTCTTCTCAACTAAGCCCAAGCAATAAAATTAGTTCAACTTAAAGGTGCAGTAGGAGATCTTGGAAAATGCTAACTTTAGCCTGATAGCACTGAAAGTATACGTTCCCCCCTCCCTGCAAATCGCCGTCCAAAGCCACGCCCCCTGAAGGCATATAAGTAGGTAAGTAAGTAAGCAAAGCCACGCCCCTGAAGGCATATAAGTAAGTAAGTAAGTAAGTGCTTTATTTCTATAGCACCTTTCTAGAGCAAGCGTCACAAAGTGCTTTACATCCAAGATGGAGAAACGGTACAAAATATATAACAATTAAGAGAACAATTTAGAACACACACACACACACACACACACAAAAACACATACGCACACAGACCAGATGACCAGAGACAACATTAC
>NW_015655105.1:0-985 GCF_001515625.1 Sinocyclocheilus rhinocerous
TTTTCTTTATTTTATAAATGCACAAAGTTTTGTTGTTATGTGTGTGTGTGTATACAAATAAAAGTATACACTTTACAGATTCGATTGAGGTATTGCTCTTATCTTTACGATCAAAACTGAAAGTGTAATTTAAGTTATTTTCGGTGTTATCAGGAGAAGATGCCACAAAACGCGTATACCTCACTGCAACCCTGCTTCAGTGTTATTTTTATACTTTGTAGTGTGGACACTACAGGATTTTCCTGTGGGGTTGAAAGGGTTAAACGTGTAAGATAAAAAGACACACCCACAACATTTATTTTAACAGTAATAAACTATAAATTAATTTTATGGCAAACTCACTTTAGAAAAACAGTAATACACTGGCAACACTGTTGCCAGTAGTTTACTGTAAAATCAAGTAAAAACAGCAATGCACTGTAAAACCTAACAGCGAAAAAAGTTTTGAACTCAAAAGGAGAGTAAATGCTGAAATTAAGTGTTATTCTATGTGTTTTTACACACAATGATATAGGAGAGATCTGTTAGTGTTGAATGTTCTGTTGTGATTTAAAGACTTTCTGTTGTCTGAGTTTTGTGAGGCTACTGTTGTGCTGAAGAGTAGAGTCTGTGCTTCAGTCCAGGAGAAGACCAAGAAACACTGATATATGATTAATGTTGCTTTATTTAAAGGCAGTAGCTGTGTAATTGCTGATGCAGTGAAATTCTCTTAGTTAACTCCAGTCGCACATGCTGTGTTTAACCAGTTGTTATCTGTAAGAAATTTAATTAAATTTTGATATTTTAATGGTTGTGCTTCATTCAGTTATTTTATATTTAATATTATTTCTAAGTAGACTCAAATGAAATCTGTTCAAAATATTAATATTTTTGTTAAAAATATTAGTTTAGCCAACTGCCAATTAATTTAATAATTTAAGGAACTCTGTTTATAAAAATAAAATTAGTTAACAAGTTTTAATTTAGTCCATTGTATCTTTACAGT
>NW_015655106.1:0-429 GCF_001515625.1 Sinocyclocheilus rhinocerous
CTTTTAAGCTGCTGTTGTTGCAGAAGTAGAGGCTTTACACTATATATGAAGTTTGGAGCATTTGTAAAAAAGATAAGAACGATCCATGATTTTGGTTTTGGGTAAGCTTGTGTGAAAAGAAAATGTAAGCATTTTAGAAACGTGTTAATTGACTGAATATTGTGTGAAAACAACATGAATTGTGTTAATGGTATGGTCACAACAGACGGATGTTGTGCTAATTGTGTTTAGAATTTTGAAAATGTGACTACAGATTGGACAAAGGGATGTTAGCAATTGAAAAAAACTGTAAAAATGTAAAATGGGTTTCTGTTGAAGGTAACTAAATTACAAAAAAACTATAGATTTTTATGTTGTCTATGTGTAGGAACTGAAACAAGACAAGTAATGCAGTTTTTGTAAAGTCATCAACTGTTAGTATTTTGACAG
>NW_015655107.1:0-1175 GCF_001515625.1 Sinocyclocheilus rhinocerous
CACATTTTAGAGCTGTACCTGCAATAGCGTGATACCATGAAACTGATATTTTTGTTTAAGGTTATCATACCGTCACAATCTCATTCCAGGCAATGTTTACAGCCAAGGTGCATTATAGCTGTACATTTACACCTGAGAATGCTTTGACATTACAACGCCACATGATGCCTAAGATGTCTCACAGTTCAAATTTGCTTTTAAATGTTGAAATTGCCCAAGTAGTAGCCTATTAACATACAAACTTGTAGAAGGTTCCTAGTAATAAGAATTACTTACTACAGTTGATTTTTTCTTTAATTATTATAATTCACCAACATAATTTTCCATTCAAATGTTTGTAGTACATTGCTAGTGTCCCGACTGACTTAAGACCAGTGGTACTGGAAAAATGTCACATGTATTGTGTCACACTCAACTATATACCTGTTAGAAAACACTCTCTGCCTGTATTGGTTCCAGATGTTTTCACCCTCCTTTTCTTCCCTCTCCCTCTCTGCTCGCCCTCCCTGTACAGAGCAATGTTGTCTTCTTCTGATTCTCCCCTCCTGTTCTCTCTCTTGTATTATGTTTTATTATTTCTTACTCATATTCGAGGTACGCATGCGCACATGTATGCATTAGCTTCCTGAGTTCAAATGTTCAGACGAGGACATGATATCTAGGACTCCAAGGTAATGGGGTTCGCACTGAACTATGGATATAGTTCAGCATCCTTCGCCAAGTTTATTCCTAATATGTCCATATTTTCCTGTACATGTGACCATTTTATATACACATATTCTTGGCCAAAATCCTATATGTATGTCATCTATATCCTCATTGGTTAAAGGGTTGAAACTCCCCTCGACATATGCCAATATAATATCCTTGTATCTATGAATAAAGTTGAAGTATTGAGAATACAATTTGATGTGTGTTTTCTTGCTTCCCGGCCGTATACACTTTGAGGGACTGAGAATATTCGAGGTGGCAAAGAGAACATAGAGGGACATTTGTTAATTACTAACAATACCTCAATCACCCGTCTTTATATAAGTACACTAACTTTCCAATTGTTGCAGCTCACATTCAGTAAGTCAGCTTGCATTTACTACAACCTTGTAAAATCATTCATTTGAAAGAATGATTGGGCAGTTTACAGGTTTGCACTACAATTATCAGACGATCGTCCCAAC
>NW_015655107.1:1221-1870 GCF_001515625.1 Sinocyclocheilus rhinocerous
ATTATCTGGAATATAGAACTTAAAACTAACTTTATCTTGCAAACAGATTTGATCTGCCAAAGAAAAATCTCAAATGAGAAATAACATTATCAATAAAATCGCTGCAGCACTACTTTAAATTGGTTCGCATTCATTCCCCTCACAGATCACGAGACTAACAGCAACATTATCACTGCAAACATCGAAAACAATCATGTACACGAACATACAAAATAAAACAAAACATAAAATCGCTCAGTTCTTAATGAACTTCACATTTTCCTCACATAGACCTAATTACTGCCCGCTGCTCAGAAAAGTCAGAAAACACACAAACAGCTTGATGACAGAAAACAAGACAGAAACGACCTCGTTTATTGCTGCAAACATACGGTGTAAAGTGTGTTTTACAGTTGTTTAAATAAGAGAAATACCGTGAACTGCTCACATCTCCTCAGAAGATCGCTGCAGCTGCGTCCGAAAGCTTTGATGACTCTTTGTTCAGGGTTCCTCCTGAAAGTGATTTGTTACTCAGCTCTCACTGAATCCAGGACTGCAGCCTTCGAGCTCAAGAACAAAAAAGAGGGCGTCTTTTTTTCTCTCTCTCTCGTGATTTGTTACTCATCTCTCACTGAATCCAGGACTGCAGCCGTCGAGCTCAAGAACAAAA
>NW_015655107.1:1902-2261 GCF_001515625.1 Sinocyclocheilus rhinocerous
TTATTGGCGGGGCGCAACCAACTTTCAGGTGCATACCGCCACCTACTGTACCGGGGCTTCATGTACTTAGCATGGTTATAATCATTTAAAAAAATATATATTTTTCTCATTTTCTATATGCTGTGCTCTAACCCTGTATCTTTAAGAAAATCAAAGAGAGCCTTGCTACATTCCCACATTTTCTCATCTGCCCCCAAAATCCCCTTCAAACTCCATTCTTGTTCCAACTCATATATCTTATCTTGCAAGATCCTCCTTTCTGCATTTTAGTTTTTACACCTCATAATGATATGCTCCACATTTTCTGGAACATCACAGTCATCACAATTATCTGATATGCATTTTCCCATTAAAAACAG
>NW_015655108.1:0-165 GCF_001515625.1 Sinocyclocheilus rhinocerous
CCCTTTTGAGCTAATTTGCTACATCGGGTCCATTTGAAAAAAAGCACATTTATTTTAAATTACCCGAGGCCGCTTATACTGAACCCGACCCGTGTCCGAGGCACTCGTAGAAATTTTGGACCCGAACCCGCTCGGGTCTCGGGTCGGACCTCGGGTTTTCGGATC
>NW_015655108.1:429-533 GCF_001515625.1 Sinocyclocheilus rhinocerous
CGCGCTTCACGTGGACGATTATAATATCTATAGTATCTATAGCGCGTGGGCGTGGCCTCAAAGGGTTAAACAGAGAGAGTGTGTCTGAACCCCGAACGTTATCA
>NW_015655109.1:0-212 GCF_001515625.1 Sinocyclocheilus rhinocerous
CGGCAGCATAAAGTACATTTAGTTGCATGAAATTTCAGTGATAATATAACGCTTGGATGGTAGTGAACTTTTTAGGTGAAAGGCATTTTATTACTTTGCTATTCAGTTCAACAGGGTTTATAGAACTCTTCAAAGTGAAATAGGCATTATTTGGTTGTTTGGTTATTTAATAAATGGGCAGTAGCAATTCTAAGTACTTTTGTGCAGCAGTA
>NW_015655109.1:548-909 GCF_001515625.1 Sinocyclocheilus rhinocerous
ATTATGCTTCGTAAATTCTGATTAAATATTACAACCGCAACAGCTCGCACAGTAAATTCCTATTACAACATTGTGAATATCATTAACAGAAACAGCATCTACTTCAACTCAGTATTGAAATGTTAGTGAATATTATCAATAGCAGCAGTAGCAGAAGTTTTGTTGCGTTGGCCGTATCGCACTGCATATATTGCAGACCGCTTTACCTATTGTTACGGGTCTATTGATTTGGTCATATTGTGCCACTCGTGTCTGGCGTAGACACAATATTAGATTAAAATAGGCATTCGCCTAGCTACTCGTATGCCTAATTAACGGAGCTCTCAGCAGTTCAGTCTCTTGTGCAGTAGCAGCTTGCATA
>NW_015655110.1:0-358 GCF_001515625.1 Sinocyclocheilus rhinocerous
TATTCAATTCAACTGGGTTTATAGAACTTTTCAAAGCGAAATAAGAATTAATTGGTTATGTTTGGTTATTTAATAAAGGAGCAGTAGCAATTCTAAGTACTTTTGTGCAGCAGTATGCATAGCTATTCAGATTGCAATGTTAGCAAATTTTATAGCATGCATAGCAAATTCAGATACAAGATTAGAAATTATATTAGCAGCAGCATGCATAGCAAGTCATATTGTTATTGTTGCTAATATAGCAGCGGCAGCAGAAAGTGCTTTAGTTGCATGAAATTTTAGTGATAAATCATGGAGGGTAAATTTAACTCTTTAAAGTGCAATAGGCATTTATTACTTTGCTTATTCAACAGGGCTT
>NW_015655110.1:434-564 GCF_001515625.1 Sinocyclocheilus rhinocerous
TAAATTCTGATTAAATATTACAACCGCACCAGCTTGCACAGTAAATTCCTACTACAACATTGTGAATAACAGCAACAGCATGTCCTTCAAATCCGTATTGAAATGTTAGAGAATATTATCAATAGCAGCA
>NW_015655111.1:0-209 GCF_001515625.1 Sinocyclocheilus rhinocerous
CTTGCCATCAGAGGTCGCCCTTCCATGATATTGACTCTCGCACCATACAGACTGTTACACATCACCCTGGACTACATTTCTCATGTTCCATTGCACTGATTACACTCACACCTGAAACCAATTACACGCTCACCTGAATGCTATTACACACACTATATAACACCTACCCTGATCCTGCTCTAGTCGCCGAGTATTGTTCTGCATTTTTC
>NW_015655112.1:0-1016 GCF_001515625.1 Sinocyclocheilus rhinocerous
AAGTAGAACATGACGAATGCTCAAATAAACACATTATATTTCAAGGGTAATTCACTTATTTGCAACAATCATGTTTCAGATTTTTTTAACAATGCAATCTATGTTGAGAAAAATAATACATGTAGTGGGATGATGCACAAAACAAAAACTGAAAATCTTAATCTAAACAGAATTGTTTTCTGTGTAAAATATCTTAAACCGAAGCAGCAGAGAAAGCTTACATATTTATTTCAGATGGAGTGTCAATGTTAAAATATGTGAACTAAACACATCTTTCATGTGAGTGCAGTGAGAGAACTCTGTTATGACTGGATGCGAAGGACTTTTCCCATTTTTAACCCTCCTGTTATGTGCAAATATTGCAACTGATGTGGATGACCTGAATATTTTAATGAATAATAAATTACTCATTCATTCATAATGTTATTTGTGTTTTTTTGTTTTTTTTTCTTGTTTACTCAGACAGTCCCTTGTCAATAATGATAAATAAATAATTTATTAAATAAAATATATAAACTATTGCTATTTTATCATTTGTTTGCATATTTAATGTGCTGTAAATAGACTTTGCATGTCTGGAACCTCCCTTTTTGTTTCTTTCATGGATGTTAATCACCAAAACTTTGAAGTATGGTTGAGAGAGCAAGCAATGTGCCGTTCAGATGTAGACTGATGATAGCATGCCACCAAACATTTTATGTCAGGATCTGGAACATAAAAATTGGTACACAAAATCAGAAATATGCATGAGCAATAAATTATTCTGTTCATCTGTTATATTTCTCAACATTCTATTGTAGACCCACCTATTTCCAGTTAATCGTTTATATTGTATTAATCAATGTAATTATAAAGTACCACTTAAGCATTTATATTGTATTAATAAATGTAATTATAAAGTCTTCAAATTTTAATAAATTTATTAAATTTGAGAATTTGCCATCAAAGTATAACTTTCAATATCTTTTTGTATTGTTAGAAAAAAAGCAAGATTCCACATCATGTGGTGCATTTGT
>NW_015655113.1:0-388 GCF_001515625.1 Sinocyclocheilus rhinocerous
TTTTTAACAATAAAGTCAATATTCCTTCCCCTTTTCCAGATTGCCTCATCACCAGCAAAGAGCGAAAACCCCAGCCCATCATCCAAATCTTCAAATACATCATTTATCATTATGGAAAACAATAAAGGGCTCACTATACTTCCTTGTGGAGTTCCATTTTCGATCACAAACTTTTCTGAATAACTATTTCCTATTCTCACTTTTATTGCTCTTCCTGATAAAAATTCCTTGATCCATCTATACACTTGACCTTTGATACCTAACTTACATAATTTGATTAACATCCCCTCTTTCCACATCATGTCGTATGCTTTCTCTATGTCAAAGAAGACTGTAGCGTCTGGACCAATCAAACACACAATATATATTTTGTTAGCTATATTTAACA
>NW_015655113.1:439-591 GCF_001515625.1 Sinocyclocheilus rhinocerous
TGTTTAAGGATATTCTGCCCAAGCCGTCAAACTGACGTCATCAGAAAAGGAATTCCAGAGCGGAAGTAAATGTTCAGATTTTGATTAAAAATTACGAAAACAAACAATTTTTTTCAGCTGATTAACTTGCACGGATTAATTGTTCACATCAT
>NW_015655114.1:0-526 GCF_001515625.1 Sinocyclocheilus rhinocerous
GATAGGTGTGTTCGGCGAGGCCTAGTCTCTCAGCTGTAAATGCATTTTGAATGAGGTATTTCTTGTGGGGATGAGACACAAGTGATACTGTGAAGGAGACAGCCTCTCCATGAAGCACCTGCTGATCTTGTCTCACTGTGCGCAGGATCAGATCTTCTAGCTGCCCCTTGAGGTTCAGTTGCTGAGCTGCAACATGGAGGAGAATAGTCCTTTCCGACCCGTCATCCAGCACTGCATACGTTTCCAATGATGCATCCCCATTTGCAATGATGACTTTACTAACTTTCAAGAGGACTCTGCGGCTGCCGACAAAACGGTCTGCATACAAAATGTCTTTTGTGGTACTCACAAGACACGAGTTCGCCTTGGGATCAGTCTCATAATTGGTATTCACAGCTCGCTCATTCAGCTCATGCAATATAAGCAGGTGTTTTCTATTGCAGGTCTTGCACAGAGCCTTCAGTGTGCATCTGGAAGCATGATGATTGCGGCCACACCGCCAACACCTGTTGTTCTTGCGGATCCA
>NW_015655115.1:0-832 GCF_001515625.1 Sinocyclocheilus rhinocerous
GACGTAGAGATGAGTTGGAAGTAGAGATACAGGCTCCTGCTGGAGTGGGCACTGCTGCGGCAGTGGGAAGTAAAGATAGAGGCTCCTGCAGGAGTGGGCACTATTTTCCTATTTAATACTGTAAAGTTGCTTTGACACAATCTGTATTGTTAAAAGCGCTATATAAATAAGGTGACTTGACTTGACTGTTGCGGCAGTGGGACGTAGAGATGAGTTGGAAGTAGAGATACAGGCTCCTGCTGGAGTGGGCACTGCTGCGGCAGTGGGAAGTAAAGATAGAGGCTCCTGCAGGAGTGGGCACTATTTTCCTATTTAATACTGTAAAGTTGCTTTGACACAATCTGTATTGTTAAAAGCAACTCTGGCTCCTGGGTACCGCTGTGGCATCTGAAGAGAGAATGTTGCTTCTGTGGAAGCGGGCACTGCTGTGAAATCTGAAAAGAGAATGTGGCTTCTGCAGAAGCGGGCACTGCTGCTGTGGAAATTAGCTGATGTTAAAGGACTCAACTGATGAGGGTTTGGTGAGCTTCTTTGATATGGAAGTGGTCTGACTGGATGTAGGTCTTGAAGGCCTCTGATGTCCAGCTTTTTGGGCAGCTGTGGTAGCTGCGCCTATGCGGAAGGAGTGGCTGGAGTAATGATCTGCTGGGATGCCGGATAGCAGTAGAATGGACTTGAGGTGTTTTTGGAACCAGAACGTGTGGCGGGGCACGGGGCGATTAGAGTCATTAACAAATGCGGGTCAGATGGGAATTTAGCCTGCGGGCTTCTGTAATGCAGGTAGGCCAGGAGGGTTTGGTATGGTTGGATTGGTGACTGGAGATTGAAGATG
>NW_015655116.1:0-611 GCF_001515625.1 Sinocyclocheilus rhinocerous
ACTGTGGAACCTGAAAGAACTTCAAATATGGACGCTGATTTGTACATTTAGTACAAAGTTCAAAGGCGCGTCTCTACTGGGAATTGTAGTTTTTAAATACATTGGTATATTCCCTATAATTAGAAGATTGCAGTATAAAACTGCAGGAACTCTTAGGGGTTTTAGGGGCTGGGGAAGACATTGGTGTTATCAGATTTTAAAAGTATAATTGTTAAATGGGAGAACATTGCTTTTGGGCTACTTTTGATAGCGTCCCCAGTTGGTGCCCAATAGTGACTATGCTCACATGATAGCTGGGGTCCAGAGGTCTCTAGAACAGTTGGTCCCATGTCTGTAGACCTTCTTGTTGCTGGATTATAAACCTTCAAACATGGTCCGAGTTTGAGGTTCAAAGGTCAGTATTTAGCAAGCAGGAGCCACGTAGAATATTCATACTGACATATGTTACTCTCCAGGTCGAGACCTTTCCAATTATGTATTTGGTTTAGCTCTATGACAAAGTTTTAATTTTCTCATTTCATTTACACAAGCTGTTCCAGACCTGGTTTCAGAGAGCACTTTGAAGGCACAGTATATACAATAAGCCTTTTGTTTGTTTGTTTATGTTAAAT
>NW_015655116.1:792-934 GCF_001515625.1 Sinocyclocheilus rhinocerous
ACTGTGTCAAAGCAGCTTTACAGTATCAAATAGGAAAATAGTGTGTCAATAATGCAGGACAATAATAAACACTCAATTTTCAGTTAGGCAGTTCATAATTGATTTAGTGATGTCATCATCCAGCTCAGTTCAGTTTAAATAG
>NW_015655117.1:0-585 GCF_001515625.1 Sinocyclocheilus rhinocerous
ATATGGTTATTATATTTATTTTATTGGCATATATAAGAGTTATCTTTATAAATTATAAAACACTATGACAAGGTAATGTTAAATTTATTATATTATATATATTTATTTATTACATTTTATATTATCATCTCACACATGGATCTGCATTTTCTAATGTCTAAATTCTAAATCAAAATACATATCTGATATGACTTAATATATAATTAGCATCAAACGAACAATATAATTCATATTCTCAAGGATTAAAGATTAAACGGAAAAAAAAATAAAAATGATTGCACAACCATCAATTAGGTGGCGATATGCACTAAGCATGTAAACGACCACTGAATAAAAGAAGAAAGAAAGAAACAGCATGGCGCGCTTTTCTGGTTCAACCGGTTCACTAAGAAGAACCGGTTAAATCGAACGATTCGTTCGCGAACCGGACATCACTATTCGTCACTCTGTTGAGAATGTCTCGAGTCTTAAACAGGAACATACTCTGAGTTGAATGAATTTACTCACAGATGCGTTGTGGAACCACATACCTCGAGTAAGCAAGGTCTGGGGTTAATCAACCGAAAGTTCATGGTTTAGCTGACG
>NW_015655118.1:0-467 GCF_001515625.1 Sinocyclocheilus rhinocerous
GTAAGTGCATCTCACTAATCTAAACCAAAAGGAGTATTTTCCATATACTTTAAAAAAGGCTGGCTGTGGTGCCAAAAGGTTCTCCCAGTCAGTGACAATGATAATACCCATCTTTTCTGCACAGTTCAGCATGGCTGAGAGGGCTAGGGAAATTGCCAACAACATCATATGTTTACAAATTGAGATTGGAGTGAATAGAGACAATTGCAGCAGCATGTGATAGACAGTAATAATGAAAATAATTAATATAGTAAAATATCTGCATTGATACAAAATAATTAATATAGTACAATATCTGCATTGATACATGTACAGGATACATAGGCATACTGTTTTCATTAAAAAAGCAAGAACATCTGCCTATTGACATGCCTAATAGTAAAGATATATTTATGTTGAAATGTAGGAAATGTAGGCAGATTTGCATTTACAGTCGTGGTCAGAATTATTGGCACCCTTGGTAAATA
>NW_015655119.1:0-617 GCF_001515625.1 Sinocyclocheilus rhinocerous
TCCCTTCTTTCCAATCCTTCCCATTCTCAGTAAGCTTTGATAATTGTTTCTATGTGTGAGTGTAACACGCAGATATAAGCATCTGTTCAATAGTAATTTTAAAAGAGAAAGAAAATACATGAACATGAACGAGACATTAAAAAAAATCCTCGCATAGTAAAAGAATATCTGGACAGAAAGAAGGAAGAGGGTGGATTGGCAATGCCAAATTTTTTATATTACTACTGGGCAGCCAACCTACACAAACTGATATTTTGGCTTTCTGATTTATCGAGTGATGAAGCTCCAATTTGGTTACTGATGGAACAGAACATGTGTAATCCAGTATCTCTACGTGAAAGTGAAAGTGACGTGATATATGGCCAAGTATGGTGACCCATACTTGGAATTAGTGCTCTGCATTTAACCCATCCAAAGTGCACAGACACAGCAGTGAACACACACACCGTGAACACACACCCGTATGTGTAGCAGTGGGCAGCCATTTATGCTGCGGCGCCCGGGGAGCAGTTGGGGGATTCGGTGCCTTGCTCAAGGGCACCTCAGTCATGGTATTGAAGGTGGGAGAGAGCGCACGTACATTCACTGCCCCCACCTACAATCCCTGCCGGTACGAG
>NW_015655119.1:731-1260 GCF_001515625.1 Sinocyclocheilus rhinocerous
ACGTTCACTGCTCTGTGCTCCAATCCCAGTGAGCAAACACTATTCTACGAATAACCCAGTTGTCTGTGGATCACTCAGAATATGGTCACAGTAAACAAGCGTTGCCTTCTGCCCCTATTCTCTTGAATCCTTTGTTTCCTCCTCCTCTTATAGATTCAGCATTTCAATTGTGGTCTAGAAACGGAATTAGTTGTGTTAAGGACCTTTTTAAAGACGGCATATTTATTTCATTCCAACAGCTAAGAACGGATTTTGAGATCCCTCAGTCTAATTTTTTTTTAGGTACTTACAGGTCCGTAGCTTCATTAAAAAACACTTCTCTCCTTCCTCGAACCAACCTGAGGGGGGCTGGATAGATGAGTTGTTAAATATGGACCCTTTTCGAAGGGGTATGTTGTCTATTCTATATGAGGTTATTCAAAGAACCGCCTCCCCATCTCTAGACAATATAAGGAGGCAATGGGAGGAAAAACTGGGAATAGAGATATCATATACAGCCTGTCAGTGGGCAATATAATTGGTACACTGT
>NW_015655120.1:0-508 GCF_001515625.1 Sinocyclocheilus rhinocerous
TTGATCTTTCATTCAAAAAATTCACAAAATTGAAGTAAATCAATGGAAAGTGGGGGGAAAATCTCATTCTGAAATAAATGCTTTTCTCTAGTTCACGTTGGCCACAATTATTGGCACCCAATTATTGCAACATCCTTTTCAACAGCTCTGAGTTTTCTTCTAGAATGCCTGATGAGTTTGGAGAACACCTGACAAGAGATCAGAGACCATTCCTTCATTCAGAATCTCTCCAGACCCTTCAGATTTCCAGCTGCATGTTGATGCTTTTCCTCTTCAGTTCACCACACTCATTTTATATAGGGTTCAGCTCAGGAAACTGGGTTGGCCAGGGCAGAAGCTTGGTTTTGTTCTCAGTGACCCATTTTTGTTTTGGCAGAAGCTTCATTCTGTGCTCAGTGTCACATTTTTGTGTTGATTTTGATGTTTGTTTTGGATAATTGTCCTGATGGAAGATCCAACCACGGCCCATTATAAGACTTCTAACAGAGGCAGTCAGGTTTAGATTTTT
>NW_015655121.1:0-2263 GCF_001515625.1 Sinocyclocheilus rhinocerous
ATAACTGTAATTCCCACCCCTGTCCAGTTGGTGGCGAGTGCGCTCTAGTGTGTCAGCAGAGCACTGGATCATCAGCTCCAGAACAAAAATAAAACTGCAACGAGTCTTTTGCTATGCGTTTGATTACGCACAGGCGAATATACACTAGTAAAGCAAAAGAGATCACTTGCGCTGTCGCGCTTGATCTGAGGTACCTAGAGCGATCTATTACACCACATTAATGAGTGCCAAAACTGTATTTATTGCTTGAATTTCCTAATAAAATGGACAGAATTTGAAATCTGAGACTTTATTTCATATCAAAAGTAAAAACGCACAAAGCTTAGCCTATTATTTTGATTTCTTTAATACAAAAGTAAAAACGCACAAAGCTTAGCCTATTATTGCGATTTACTGGATGGGAGGCACACTATACAGTTCATTCATCAACTGAAAACAGCATAGATTTGGATTTAAGAATCGTTATTGGTTCATAAAAATGAGAATCTATTAAAATCGAGAAATCTTTTTTTTTTTACCCAGCTCTAGCATATTTAATTGTTTTTAGTGGCCTCTGCTGTCACTGTGTGTGATGTTGAACATGAAAATTTTACCGTCTCTGTTCATCTGTTCTCTTCATAAATAAATAAATGCATAAGCCTATGCTTGTCCTGTAGGTTCATTATTAAAAATGAAAATTTGAACAAAAATACAAGCAATTAAATGTGTTATTATAATTAAAATATGAAAATTAAATGACGGGTAATAATAGATTGACTGAATTTTTACAACCCTGTCCGTCAAAATGCGGACAATGTTAAAGTCTAACGCAACTTCTGCTGACAGCCGTCAAGGCTCCCATAACCTTGGTACAGTTGGTACTTAGTCCTCACCTTGGTGTTTGGCATGCACTCCCCTCAGCATGGCAGCGTAGGTATACCATTCCCCATAGCGACCGCTAGAGGGCACAGTTTGAAGTTCCCTTGGAAGGGAACGTCTCAGGTTACGTATGTAACCCTGGTTCCCTGAGAAGGGAACGAGACACTTCGTCCTCTCTTTTCGCCATGCTTTGGACGCAAGCTTCAAATGAAGAAACCAATGACGTGTTCTCCCGGCTCCCTTTAATACTGTGGTAACGCCAGTAATGATGTCATAGGCTGTCGCCGGCCAATGTTATTGTTGTGTTTAGATGTATGCTTCAGACACAGGTCACGCTGAAGGCGTTCCCCCATAGCGACAACTAGAGGACGCAGTGTCTCGTTCCCTTCTCAGGGAACCAGGGTTACATACGTAACCTGAGACGTTCTACCACTTATTCTGTGGAGAAGGATACAATACTGCTTCAACACTGACATTTCTTATCAGCTACACAAAATGTCCGTGAATACAAATATTGAATAACAGGTGACAACATTTGCGAACATAAGCATGCTCATTTAACATACAAAAAATATCTAAATGTGTGACATTTAGACATTTATACCCATAGGGATGATGCAGTCACTCAACCAAACACATATTAATTAATAATCATATGAGTTTTAACCTTCTTATAGTTCTTAAAACATCTAACGTTTTTATAACACATATAAAGTGTGATGAATATCAAATCATTCAAAGAAAGGCATAAACAAGCAAAACTAAGTGATGAGAAACATTGCTCGTTTTTTTCCCTCAATGACGGGATGAATTGGCAACCTGAATGATTAACAGCATTCATAATAATAGAATATGCACATTCGAATTAAGAAACTCAACAAAATTGAATAGTTTCTAGACCTCATGCTAACCTTGTGTGTGCATGTTCAGCTGACTTTGTTTAAACTTGATATAATCGAGTCACTCACTCAATATACCTTAGAGGTAAGCGCCCCTAGTGTTTAATCATAATACTACACCTCAGTGTCTTTGTGGTACAAATCAAAAGGGGTTACAAAATTAATTTGCTATGACAGAATGTCAATGTACAATTAAAAGGGATTAGAACATTGTTTAACAGTGCTGTAAGGATGCAAATGGAAATTACATTCCTGTCATTTAATTGTTACATAGGATATTTGGTGCATTCTATCATTTTTTTCTTTTTTACAGAATAAATGCAGTTTAATGTGTGACAAAGACCATACAGTCTGTAGCATCAGTGTTATCAGATGTAAATATATTGTTCATTTTGTTAGCATACCATTGAACATAAATTCATTGGTTTATAGTTCACAGCAATCTATTTTGCAATCAAGTTTGTAAGTCTGCCTGATGCAGTTCACACAGGATGTGTTTGTAAAAG
>NW_015655122.1:0-228 GCF_001515625.1 Sinocyclocheilus rhinocerous
GTGTGTCCCAAAGCATAGTTGAAAAGAGTATGCCAATGGTCTACTATTTCAGGTCGATTTTTGAAGCGTGGATCCGTGCAAACTCTAATGGCTAATATTGCCCACAATCCATTGCACTTTGGTGAAGGATGCTGTCCAGAACTACAAGCACGAATACAAATCGTTAAAAAACTACAAACATGGCGGATGTGCGCGACCTGCGTTAGGTAGAGAGGCTTAGAAAAAGGG
>NW_015655122.1:382-502 GCF_001515625.1 Sinocyclocheilus rhinocerous
CGTTTGGTCGTTAACTTTTAAATGCATCATTATGCATAAAATATGAGCAGAGTTCTCGGCATGAAAGTGCATCAATGTGCTACTTCTTTTCTCTCCAGTATGGTAGGAAGTTAAATGAAA
>NW_015655123.1:0-498 GCF_001515625.1 Sinocyclocheilus rhinocerous
TGACAAAATATGACAATGAAACATTTATTCAACTTCGAAAAAAAATATATAATAATAATAAAATTACATCCTCAATCACACTGATATGTGTTCATTTTAGTTTTTAGCAATACTACAAATGAATGCTATGCTATATGCTATACCTGTCATGTGTATGTCCACTCTATCGAGTCTAAGTGGCCAACAGGGTGGACATTTTGGAACAACGACAGGGTGGACATTTTGAGCTTCAATTAGCATATTAGCTTACAACAAACTGTGACTAGCTAAATTTTTAGTCTGGTTGTTGAAGAGAATTTTTAAACGTACATATTTTGAAAATACTGTATTCGAATCACTTCTGGCATATTTTATGGCAACAGGGTGGACATGTTAAGCTTTGGAAAAGCAAGTAAGCAAACTCATACGACGAAAATTTGTCAACTGAAAAGTCACCAACTTACTCAACTCAGTCGTTGAAATTCCCACCACTGAAGAGACAAAAAATCTGTTGTCCTG
>NW_015655124.1:0-1475 GCF_001515625.1 Sinocyclocheilus rhinocerous
GCGGTCGCCTACCTTTGCCTAATGGGTAAGTCCGCCCCTGCATACCGCACACCTAGTGTTATCTCAACGGGCTCTACAACTCCCCATTTTTCTTTAAAGTATTTATTCCATTTCCATTCTGTATTCAGATTTGTGAATGGGTTTTCTAATTTTTCAAAAGATTAATTTATTACAGTTTTGTAGGGGTCATTTGTAGGCAAAGCAGAAAGTATGTTATGCTTTGCTTGCGAGTGAAGCTCATCTGTTAGCTCCTCTAAATCTCCCACAATTGAGGACACCAAACTGTTTGGAATCCCACTTGCTTGTATTTTGGCCACAATGGATTCACACAATTTTTTAGTTGAATTTTTAGTAAGCCCTGAATCATTGTTATCAGATGAAGCACTGGAACAAGGAGATAGATGCTGGGGATTCATAAGGTCCTCCAAAGCATCTACTTGAGATGAGCTTGCAACTGGCTCACTTGAGGAACATCCAACAGTTGAAGTTGGAGCAACCAGCTGAACATTGCTATGAACACTATTAAGGTGCTTACGAAAATTTGCATATGTTTGGAACTGATGCCTACAACCTTGCTGAGAACAAATTAATTTGAACTTAGATCCAGGATAGTAACTATGTTCACCTCTTAAATGTGAAATCAACTGTTGACCGTCTGGGTGCTCTTTTTGACAAATAAAACAGATCAGCATTCTGTCAACATCATACTGCCCGACTTTAAGTTAAGGTTACTGTCTGGTTGAGCAGTCTGGCTCTCAAATCTCTTAAGCCTCCTTCATTTTCCCTACATCAATGTTAATCACTGTTGTCTGCAGGAATGTGTAAAAGTTCACAAGTGCACTATCATAGGACAAATTGAACACAAAATGTGCCTTGAAAAGTTCATCAAATGCTCCAAGGGAGTGGTTTGCCTGGCATGGGATGAGATGCTTATCCAAGGCGATGTAGAAGCTGTCAATCTTGCTTTTCTGGTGTCCAACAGCAAGGAGGTACGGATGCTGATGCTGGTTGTTGTTGAGGTGCTCCTCCAAACTGCAGCATGACTAAAGTTGAAATGAACATTGTAGCGTATAGACCAATCAGATTCACCGTTTTTCATTAGATTTAACAAATCAATAATTCATTAGATTAACAAATAGTCACAGAC
This sequence comes from Sinocyclocheilus rhinocerous, assembly GCF_001515625.1. NCBI lineage: Eukaryota > Metazoa > Chordata > Actinopteri > Cypriniformes > Cyprinidae > Sinocyclocheilus > Sinocyclocheilus rhinocerous. The sequence goes on from NW_015655124.1 coordinate 1,148, forward strand.
CCCTCACCCAATAAACATACTGGGTGCCAGGATGTCTGCGAACGACACCAGGCCCCTGGTCACCATGGCAACCACGACACCTTTTGCTAGACCAGATACACTTTACGACCTAATGGCATGTTGAGAGTTCTCCCTTTCACTACATTTTCCATAGAGAAGAGTCCATTTTTACTGTGCATTGTGTCTTTCTTAATTAATTCATAGGAAAACCTTCTTTGAATGAACACACATATCCTTCAGGTCATTGTGTATGTTGTTACTGTCCTTGTATATTTTCTTTTAAATTGTATACTGTTTTATGCAGGCTTATGATGGAACCACTCGTTCC
>NW_015655125.1:0-619 GCF_001515625.1 Sinocyclocheilus rhinocerous
GAAATAATCACAATTGTTTTGCTTAACCTATTTATGTACAATTATGCTGCTGTCTACATATGTTTTAGAGTAGATAAACAATTTTATTTTCAGCGAAGGCTATGTTTCACCCAGATATTTATCACGCTGATAAAGGTCGGTTCAGAAAAATACGATCATATACAACTATATAAGTGTAGAACTAGATCATAGCTACATGCTCACCCTAGTAATAATCTAAGATATGGACAGTTTTTTATTTAGCCTTTTAAGCTGGAATATGCTTTGAAATAAGATAAATAAAATAAATATTTCTTTCCATGGCATAAACAGCCAGCGCGATAATGATTTAAAATGTGAAAAAATTTATAAATATATGTAATTGTAAGACAAAACATGTTTGAAATGTTATGTTTGTAAGGTGATGGTGGATAACGTAGAATGTCAACTGTTAGTTCAAATAATGAACATAATTTAACAATATTTTAAGTGTATTGTTTTATGCTACATTGTGTATGTGTGTGTGTGTGAGATGGTATTAAAACTTTGAAGATTATGCTTAAAATAAGGAAACTTTAAAGAATCTAAAGTGTTTGATGCGTAATAAATCTAATATAAATTATAATTTTGTTGAAATTTA
>NW_015655125.1:691-936 GCF_001515625.1 Sinocyclocheilus rhinocerous
TAGGGATACTGCTTATTTAAACTTTACATTAATGTTATGCTTTGAAATAGATATAGCCCATTTACTTAGATCATGCGTTCTGGAACTCCTCCCTCACTGTGAGGGGGCTGAAGCAAGCAGTCCATTTCACAAATAGGAGCATACCCCTAGAGGACCTGTGACCTGTGGGGACCTTGATTACGATTCAAATTAAAGGGGTCATATTTCAATTTTTCCTTTCTCTTTGAAGTGTTACAAGCTCTTGG
>NW_015655126.1:0-916 GCF_001515625.1 Sinocyclocheilus rhinocerous
GAAACGCAGCATAATTTTCATTTTGCGGTGAACTAACCCTTTAAGCCATCTAGGCCTGGACTTTTCCCATTATTCAACTGGTCTATGGCCTCTTCAATTTCCTCTTCATTTATATCCTTATCACACATTCTCTTATCTTCTTCATTTACTTGCATTTGAATTTGATTCAATAAAAACTCTTCATCTACTGTATTTTTCACCCTGCTTCTTATTTTAGCTCCCCTGCACTTTTCCTCCTCTATTTTCCTAAATTCTTCTTCTAAAAACACTATTCTCGTCACATCCATCTTTCCTTCGGACACCTTTTTCATTTCTTCTTCCCATTCCTTATTTAAAAATCTTTCTTTACTTTTTGATCAGTTCTGCTTGTTTTCTTGTTTTCTCCAACTCATAAAAGAATTTCGTACTTCTTTCTCCCTCTACTGTATTTTTCACCCTGCTTCTTATTTTAGCTCCCCTGCACTTTTCCTCCTCTATTTTCCTAAATTCTTCTTCTAAAAACACTATTCTCTTCACATCCATCTTTCCTTCGGACACCTTTTTCATTTCTTCTTCCCAATCCTTATTTAAAAATCTTTCTTTACTTTTCTTTGCCTTTTGCATTCTTTTTGAATATTCAATGGATATTTTTTAATAGCTTTTTTCAAGTTATCCCACCATACGCATTTTGCTTCTTCATATAGGATATTGTTTATACTATTTATTATAACATTTTCTATTTCCATTTTGTAAGACTCGTTTTTTAAAAGTTCTGCATTGAAAACCCATACCCCTGGACCTCTCTCAACTCCACTAAAATCAATGATTACATTTAAAAAATCATGATCACTTTCACTGAACTTTTTATAAAATACTTTTGAGATGAACAGTTCTAACTGTCTGTTACATAAAACCAAATCAAGTCTACTTTGCTTTA
>NW_015655127.1:0-493 GCF_001515625.1 Sinocyclocheilus rhinocerous
TGTCACGGAACAGGTATGTTCTCCTTTGTCTAAATTCGTTAATGGGATAGTTCACCCAAAAATGAAAATTCTGGCATCATGTACTCACCCTCATGTTGTTCCAAACCTGTATGAGTTGCTTTCTTATGTCGAACATAAAAATATATTTTGAAGATTGCTGGTAATCAAACAGTTGGTGGTTGCCATTGACTTCCATAGTATTTTTTTCCTACTATGGAAGTCAATGGCAACCACCAACTGTTTGATTACCAGCAATCTTCAAAATATCTTCTTTTGTGTTCGACATAAGAAAGCAACTCATACAGGTTTGGAACGACATAAATGATGTAAATGAGTAATGAGTAAATGATGACAGAATTTTCTTTTTTGGGTGAACTATCCCTTTAATGGTATAAGCATTATAACTTGTGATACCCTGACACTTTAAAATGTGACATTTTATACTGTGGTAAACAGTGTTGGGGAAAGTTACTTTTTATGGAAAGTAATGCGT
>NW_015655128.1:0-537 GCF_001515625.1 Sinocyclocheilus rhinocerous
AAGGGTACTGGTCTTCTCATTTCTAATAATTGGAAATACTCAACCTATTCTTCCGTATGCAATAAAAATTATTTTGAGTTTCATTATGGTAACAGCTCCTGTTAAACTCCATATTGTAATGATTTATCGCCTTCCTGGTCAACTGGGCACCTTTATAGAGAAGCTGTATGGGCTTCTGTCCTCAGTCTCTGTGGATGGCAGTCCACTTGTAGTCTTTGGTGAATTCGAAATCCATCTGGAGAAGCCTTACACTGCAGACTTCCACTTCCACTCCTAGCTTCATTCGATCTCAAATGGCTTACCACCACAAGCACTAACAAATCAGGCAACCAGCTTGACTTAATTTACACATGCAATTGTATCACAGACAACATTTGGTAAAACCTCTAGACATAATTTCTTTATTACATTTAACCTACATATTACTACCTGTGTGCCACCAAATCCTCTACCAGTTACTTTTAGGCAAAACCTACTGGGAGCTTTTCACCATGCCATCTTTCCTCTGTAGTGTCATCCTCTCTTCCCTCACCCACC
>NW_015655129.1:0-1806 GCF_001515625.1 Sinocyclocheilus rhinocerous
CTATTAGTCACGTGATCGACCACAAACCAAACCTCACTTTTATTCAGTCACGTGTGCGATAAGCTTGGGACGTTCGAACTAGAAGAATACAAATTATTTCAGGCGAAATAGCTACTTGCCATATGCAACTCTGTAGTCTTATATGTGTGGGCTACGCTTATTCATCTATTACATCATATTAAAATATATTATTTCATACTAGCATTTATTGACACACTTTAATAGGTAAATGAATTTATCAGATGTATTTAGGAAGTGTGTGATGGCAGCTTCATCCGACGGAGCTTTTAGCAGCATTAATTTTTTTTTACTAACCCCCAGATAGCAATGTTTTCGACACTCTCGAAGCTTTGAATCGTCTCCTGGAACAGTCATATAAAGCTTTAGTGTTTTATAAGATTTTCTTCTCCCCCATATTCTGTACCGTCCTGAATGATGTAGTGAAAGTGAAAGAATCTGTGATTGGGGCTTTTCCCAGAATAGTTATCCATAAACAGTATGTCATTAAAAAAATTCTATTGGCAGCAGAGGCGTCATGCTCATTAAAAGTGATGGGGCACGTGCCCCCTCAGATTTTTGAGCCAAGTGGATTTTGAATGCAGCTTCCAAAAGACAAAAAAAAATAGCCGAATAATATTTTCTATATTTGATACAATCACACCAGCATGATTAAATCGTTCAGCGCGTCATATCATCAGCTGCTAAAATTCAAATCTGCGTTCGCTGGCTGGCGCTGAGCCAGAGACAGACGCGTTTTTACAGCGTTGCGCATTACAACCAATCACACACGATGCTGTTGAACTTATGAATGCAATGACCAATCAGAGGCGTTCAGATGAGTCATCGCTAAAATGCCGGTGTTTTCTTCACTTGCTCGCTGTCTGAATACCTCTTTCTGGCGAATTCTCTCGTCAGAAACAGCAAACTGCAGATTTGTATGAATCTGTAAGTAAGATATTAATTTCATAGTGTAAACAGCTTCAGTGATTTTAATGGGAGTTTTTGAGAGTGCTTGAACTCTAGACTGTCAGTGAAAATGTTAATGTAAATGTTCTTTGCTCTCTTTCTGTACAATGAAAGTGTTATGATTAGTAGCCAAACTTACAATGTTTTTATTCACATTAACTTTCAATGTTAAATTCACATTAAATATAAAGCCAGTCATATTAAAAATATGTTATGGCATGACCCCCATTTCTGTTACTAAAGTAAACAGACAGGTTTTTATGTATACTTAATAGACTACATTATTAGGCTACTTTGACCATCGCCCACTATAGATCAACTAACATAATCTATATAGGTGAGAATCGAGATGTTTCATTATATAGTTAATGCCTTTGGGAATAATTCGAATAAAAAGGGAAAAAAACAAAATTAAACAGGTGTGCTATTGTGACTGCTGTGTGTCACATGACGAAAAAAAAAAAGTTTATATTAAAAGCCTTTATATGAATACTTTATATTAAAACTACCCTTCTATTAGTGCAGAACAGGTAGTGTCAACACTTTGTGGTCTTCCAGTGGTTTGCATTACTCACAGTTTAGCATTATGTGATTAATTTACAACCAAACAAAAGAAAACAGAATACATTTATCTCTAAAATGAATGCCTTTATCTTATGCAACATTTGTCATACATGCCTCATCTTTAATCAGGTGATGAAAAGGCTCATGTTTGTCTAATGCTTTTGTCTTTCAAGACGTGCATTACAGTCTCCACATGGTTATTTTTAGTTGCCAAATGCTGGTAATTTAAGTTGAAGAGTCCACTTCTCACGTTTATCATTCAGACTTTGTAGATGT
>NW_015655130.1:0-1610 GCF_001515625.1 Sinocyclocheilus rhinocerous
ATAATTGCACTTACCACACATTCTTTATGAAGTTAGAGTATTTCCTCTACTTATGTTTTGCAGAAGGGGAGTGTAATGCAGCCACTCTGGAGATGATCATGGAGTTTGCCACTGGAGCCTCCACAGTGCCACCGCTGGGTTTCCCCCACCACCCACAAATAGAGTTCCTCCATCAAGATGGAAAAATTTTCCCAGAGGCCAATACTTGCCTCATTGTACTTCGCCTGCCAATACACACGGAGTATGAAATGTTCAAGAAACACATGACTGAAGGAATTGTGCAGAGCCCAGGTTTTGGTGTTGCCTGAACTAGTTTTAATCTAGACTAGAACAGTTAAGAAAAAAAAAGATAAATTGGTCATGATCTACACAGACATAATGGATATCTCATGTTTCTTAAAACTGTTTTAATGTTAGTTTTTCATGTAAAGTACATAAAATAACTTTAGGTGCAGTTACAGCAGAGTAGACCTTATTGTTCCCTTTAAAATACATGTTTGAGATGTGCATTTGTTCCAAAAGAAAACTCATTGTTTTTCATTATGCATATGCGTTTACTGTTACATGACTCAAATTTTTACAGTTCAAGTCTTGTTTCATTTTTATCCACTTGTTTTTCATTTAAACTTTGTTCAATGTCGTTGACTACTGAAAGTATGAAACGTTCAAGAAACACATGACAGAAGGAACTGTGCAGAGCCCAGGTTTTGGTGTTGCCTGAACTAGTTTAAATCTAGACTAGAACAGTTGAGACAAAAAAAGAGCAATTAGTCATGGTTTACACCGACATAATGGATTAATTTTTTAGTTTGTTCAGGTCTTAATTTTTGTCCACTTGCTTTTCATTTGAACTTTGTTCAATGTATGTGAATACTGAAAGCATCAACTTAATGTTCAACAGACTGTTGCCATGTTACAGTTAAAATCACATTAAAATGTTAAAAAAGAAAGAGTCTGTAACACTAATTTGCCAAAACATTAGCAATTTCTGCACAACACACCTGAAACTTCATCTTCAAATCTGTAATATGGTCAAGAGCAATTTCTGCAACACCTGAAACTTCATCTTCAAATCTGTAATATGGTCAAGAGCATGGGAAACTGCTGAGTAAGGCTTATTTGAGGCTGCACTACAGTTACAGCTGGGATCTCTTCATTTTCAAATACAAAGATGAAATAAAAAATATTGAATCATTTAACTTTGAATCATTGAACTTGAAAGGCAATATTTGAAAAAAATGTTGGAGTCACTGTTTCTGTTATTTTTAAAGGTAAATAAAGTATACTGGAGTGTGATACAAAATGTGGAATGTAAACATGCAAATGTAAACATGCAAAAAGTTTTTATGGATTGATAAAATTGTGTGGCATTTTTTCAGCAGTTTTCTCCATTCAAATAAATAGTTTCTTCACTCTCTATTCCATTCTAAATGTTAAAGCAATAGTTGACACAAATGTGAAAATTCTGTCAACATTTATGAGTTCCTTTCTTCTGTTGAACATTAAAAAATATATTTTGAAGAAGCTGGTAACTGGTAGCCATTAACTTCCACAGTATTTTTTTTCCTACGATGGAAGTCAATGGCTACCAGTTACCAACATTCTTCTAA
>NW_015655131.1:0-166 GCF_001515625.1 Sinocyclocheilus rhinocerous
AATTAATTACATGATGTTTCGATTAATTAATCTAATTAATTGCAATTAATCGCAAAATAAATTTGACTGTGAAAATACCCAGAAAAGGTTATTTAAAGATATTTTTGTTAAATGAGAAAGTATCAAGTAGACATTACAAATTGTAGCTTTAGAAATATTTTATTTG
>NW_015655131.1:187-534 GCF_001515625.1 Sinocyclocheilus rhinocerous
GCTTTAGAAATAAATATTTTATTTGATTCAACATAAAATGTATTACACATAAACATTTAGGCTACAACGGCCTAACATAAACTATGGAACATAAAAGAAGATAATTTGAGAAACATCTCAGTATTGTTTGTTCATACAATGAAAGTCATTGGTAACCAAAACAGCTTTGTACCAACAGTCTTCCAAATACCTTCCTTTATGTTCCACAAAAGAAAGGTTTGAAACGACATGAGAGTGAGTAAATGATAACAGAATAAAAAAATTTGGGGTTAACTATCCCTTTAATGTTTTTATTATTATTATTTTTATTATTATTATTAATTAAATGATACTCTAAATAAGAAACT
>NW_015655132.1:0-571 GCF_001515625.1 Sinocyclocheilus rhinocerous
AGCTCAATTCCCTCAGAACGGATCCAATCACCACAAGAGACTCCAGCATATGAATCCAGCTGACAGAAGAGAGTCACAGAGTGGCCTGCACTGATCTCAGTCTGTGAGGATGAGACTGAAACACAAAATAACACACAAATCACAGACTCTTCAGTTATCATGAGAGTTTAAATGAAGAATTTGCTCTTTTGAATTGACCACATAATCATAAAATTACCATGAAGAACATGCAGAAAAACACGAGCATCAGGTCTCAGTTTATGTCCATTCACACCGGTCCATTGTCTGCAGGTGTAAGATCCATAATCTTCTTTTGAGATGTTGTTGATGTTCAGAGAGCAGTCAGACCCCAGACTCAGTCTCTCATGACTCTCTGTGTCTTTCTTCTTTATCCCTAAACCAATCAGTTCAACTGCTGCTGAAATCTTTATCCCTAAAGCGATCAGTTCAACTGCTGCTGAATGACTGAATCTGTTATTATAGAGCCATGTAGTTGAGTTACAGTCATGAAGAGCATCATTACAGAACAGACGGACATTTTCACCAGAACTGATGAACACATGAGCATCAT
>NW_015655133.1:0-1293 GCF_001515625.1 Sinocyclocheilus rhinocerous
GTCCTACACTCCAGTGCTGTAAGTCTCTGCTTCAGGCGCTGTTGAATAGCTGTGTACTCATCCAGTAACCCAGCAAACCGAGTCTGTAGTATTTCAAGAGAAGCTTCTAACCTGTCCACTTTCTCCTCAACCTGTTCTTCTCCAATTCCACCTGCATCCATCTCCTCCAGCAGGCCCTCCTTCAGAAGGATCTGTCTTCCCCTCTCTTCCAGAGCTTTCTTAGCATCCGGATACTCCATTACAGCCTCCATCAGGTCATCCTTTGACAAACAGAAGAGGTCAGAATAGCCAATGCTCCGGATGTTAGCTGTGCGTCGGTTGCCCATTTTGCTGCCTTTGATGTTGAGGATGCTAATCTCGCCAAAGCAGCTGCCGGCCGTCAGGTGTGCAAACTGGGTCACCCCATCATCAGCCACAACAGCAAGGCGACCCTCTTTGATGATGTACATCTCTTTTCCTATGTCTCCCTTTCGGCAGATGTAGTCTCCGGGACTGAAGACCTGTGGCAGCAGCTTGAGCACCAGTTCAACCAAAAGCCCAGCTTCACAGTCCTGGAAGATTCGGACCTTCTTCAGTGTATCCAGGTGCACATTGATAGCGATCTCAGCCCGCAATTTGTTGGGCAGATTCTTTAGGACATCCTGCTCATCAATTGCTTTCTTGTTGGTCCACAGGTAGTCGAACCATTTGATGACTCTGGCTTCCAGCTCTTTGCTGACCTTTCTGAACTGCATGTAGTGTTTGATGGCATCGATGTGAGCCTAGAACTCGGCCCGTGTGGCATTCATGTTTGATATCATGGCTCCTATATTACCAACAATGGTGGCAAAAATTAGAACACCAACAAGGAAATCAAAAACAACAAAAAGATACTCCTCATCCCGCACTGGAGCTGGCACTTCCCCAATGGTCGTCAAGGTGAGGGTTGACCAGTAGAGGCAAATCCTCGATCCTCGGGTGAGTGTTCCGAACTCAAGATCTTTGGGTAGACCCACTGGTCGGATCCAAATCCCAGAGACTTGGAGATGGCAAAGTAGATGCAGGTGTTCAAGTAAATGATAACTAGGATATAGAGCACCAAATGCGAAACATGTTGCGGTAGCTTGTGCCGGTCTCGGTGTGGTCAAAGAACTCAAACAGACATGAGAAGCGCATCAGTCAATTGAAATGCATCTAGCCTCTCTTTCATTTTCAGTGATAAAATGATATTGAAATCAACTGATAACAAACTAAAGCAGCAGTGTAGCTCATTTGCTTCTTTAAAACTGATAAATATTATAAAACATTCACTAG
>NW_015655134.1:0-804 GCF_001515625.1 Sinocyclocheilus rhinocerous
CATTGGAGGTTGAAACACAACGGCAGTTTACAATCTGAGACAATTCACACAAGATGACATATTCTTGCCTGCAATCAGACCGTGGTTCCACTTACAAGATAGAAGATGTTGCTTACAAGTATGATGGTGGCTATTAGCTGGTTGTTGTTCTTTTATTGTCCTGATTCACTTGGGAAAAGTCAGAGAGTGGAGAGTGGTTCTGTCAGATAATGACTTTGAAAAAAAAAAAAAGATGCATTAAACATCATGTACACTTAAGGCAGATGCAAGCGCATATAACATGGCAAACCCAGGCTATCAGTAAACAAAACCAAACATTAAAAAGTAAAACCATCAAAAGAGTTCCCTTTCAGTCAGTCACATTCAACGTTACTTTGACTGATGTTAGGGGTCTCACTTGGGAGCCCCAATCACCTCTGAGCTTTAGAAGAAAAAGCCAATCAGAATTGGTGAGTTGAATTTGCATGCCAAGCCACTCCCTCATACATACGGGTATATAAGATGGCGGCGTGCATCCACTCATACAGATTTTTGCTTCGGAGCCGATCGCTTTGTGAACACTGCTTTCTAAAAAGAAGAACGAAGAAAAGGAATCTTCACCATCTACAAACTGCAGGAGTTCTCGGCTGTGGAGAATCTTCCTTCTCTTGCATTTCAGCAGAGAGATTGCCCCATTGCGCACAGATAAGTGCCATGGTCCTTCCCTGGGCAAACAAGACTAAAAGAGCAATTTCCTACAGCAAGCACGGTTGTCAAGAATGTCTTTCGAGATGTCTTTCCGACCGTGTGCTTCTGGGTGTGGTA
>NW_015655135.1:0-1824 GCF_001515625.1 Sinocyclocheilus rhinocerous
TTTGCTACTGAATGAACTGATTGTTAAAAGTACTAAGTTGAAAAATGACCTTACTGTTGTGTTTTGGTGATTAAACCAAATGTTCTCAATACTTATCACAATGATCTTGTTTTCAGAAACAATGATTGTGGAATTAAAATGTGTAACTACAATGAAATCATGAGATCAGGTTTTGAAAGAATGACTAGTGGTGTTACAAGTGTGATCAGTTTAAAGTTTTGTACTAAGAGCTTTGAAAATGTACACCTTACTTATGAAAATAGTACCAAACCAATAAAAAAAAAACTGTAATTGGGGGGGGTATATTATCTATTAAGATATGTCAGTAGAAAATCGCATTAGTTAAGAGAGCTCAAACATGCATTTTAGTCTGGGATTAGTCTTAAACCTTGTCTGTGAAACTGGGCATTAATATATTGTTTGTATACTAAAATAAGCAGAAACATAGGCCTATACAGTAGGTTCTACATGCTCATCAAGTCAACCCCTGAATAATTTAATTTTAAATAATCAGATCATATTCATTAATATTAATTTAGAATATAGACAAACCTAGATTGCAGTAATTGTCTAGATTGGCATAATGTTTGATGTGCCCCATATTAAACCAACCTTTTTTTTTGTTTGTTTTAAAATAATAATAATAACAGCACACTAATCAGTCACTTTGCCACTTCTAAACACTTCAAAAATGACATAACGCAAATTCTTTTTTCTAAGGCTAATACATATAGGTCTACGATGCAATCAGCTGCTGGGTCATTATTATTTTTTTGAACGAAATAACCCCACAATGTTTCTTGGTCTCTGTCATTTACTCTGATAAGACGTTTGAATGAATGGATGGGAAATGGTCTTGTATAATTCCCGCATCACATTAAACTGCATTTATGACACAGAACTGAACAGATGCAGATATCATTACAATCTATCAATAAACGCACACACCGTGTCCAGATTTTAGAGGAGAAAAACACATTTTGAGATAAAAAAAGTAACTTTTTTATACTACATTTATTTTTGTAATGGCAATTCCTGCTTTGTAGTTAAACTAATCAAAGTTAAATTGTTTATTGTGTGTCTGTGTAGATATTTTTCATGCAAATGCTAATGTTTTGGCTGTTAGCTGTAAGGTGAGCTAGTTCATGGCTACTAGACTTTTGGGTTAGTTGTAACATCAATTAAACATTTTTGTTTTATTTATGTTTTCTTTGAATTTCAGTAGGTCAGTCCTGGAAGAGAAAGACAAACCGAGGGGTGTCTAAATGTTCAAGTTCAGTTTTATTATGGCCAATTTACTATGTCTGACATTAACAAACATGCTTAAACACACACATGCACGTTATTCCGTTTTATTATCATGATGCTAATGTAACACACACAAACACACCAATTATATTGAAAAGTCAATGTTGAATAAAAAGCTTTCAAAATCCTTTTTTTTTTTGGTCATAATCCTTGTTACACAATGTAACATCTCACCCCAGGGTATTTTACAACTAACCCAGACTATGGGGTGAATTTTAACTAGTGCTGTCAAACGAATAATCGCATCCAAAATAAAAGTTTTTGTTTACATAATATATGAGTGTGTGTTTTGTATATTTATTATGTATATATATAAATACACACACATGCATGTATATATTTAAGAAAAATATGTTATGTTTATAATTAAATATATTTACATGTATATATTTACAATATATATCATATATATATATATAAATACTGATTGTGTCTTTATATACTGATTTATTGATTTATTTACTGATTTATATGATTTACTGATTTATATACCGATTGTGTCTTTATCTATACATA
>NW_015655136.1:0-1572 GCF_001515625.1 Sinocyclocheilus rhinocerous
ATTGTCTGTATCTCAGGACATCAAAGTATCTGGGGTTATTTCAGCCTTACACTGTTACTCATGACATGATTTTCCTCCTTAAAAAAATGAAGCATTTCTAAAAAATATGACACAGAGGAAGTGACATCTCCTGGGCTCTTTTTACAACATGATGGAAGGAAATCTCATTCCATTAGTTTTTACACAAACTGTACAGTGATCACATTCATCAACCCTGTTACCAAAGTTACTGTAAGAAGAATCATATCTATAACTATGAAAAACAGATTTAATTCATGAGAAATACATCTTTATCTGTAACTATATATCAGATTTTGCTGAAGTCATTACTTGATACATTTTGCTGTTTACTGTTTATTGCTAAACAAAATGAGAGAATGTTCAACATTTTGGTAACATGGTTGCAAAAAAATAGTAAACCAGATATAAATAAATGGAAAATAAAAATGCTAAAATAATCGTTTGACCTGATGTTGACAATCAATATGAACATTTCTCAAACCTCCCTTTACTGACCATTTGATGAAAGCCAAAAAAAAAAATGTGATGAATGAAGAATAAACCCCAACCTGTTAGTTGTTCATGGTGTTTGATTCTGCAGGGTTCTGGATCTCTCATCTTCTCTCTGTCCTCTTTAATAAACTCAGTCTTTGCAGATTTCAGCTCTTCCTGATGCTCCGATGCTCGTCTGCACTTGTAAACTGATGGGAATATTCCAGCATTTATTGCTGAACTGCTGGGGGCGGAGCTTCACTGAGGACGTGAGCGATGTGGGAGGAGCTTCATTGATGATGTAATTGCAGTGGGAGGAACTGATCTACCAAAATCAAAAATATAACAGTTACCGAGTTTGTTTTTATACCAGGTGATGACAGAATATAAATATTATAATGAAATCCTTCCAAATATAAATAATGGTGAGAAAAACTAGTGATGTGACGTTTGGCACAGAGGCTTTGGAGCTTGTATCAAAAAAAGTAAACATCTCAGTGAAGCTCTGTGCCGGAGCTTTATTAGTTTTGCCATAACCAAGTGACTGCTTTGTATTCAGATTCAAATAAGCAAACCCATTTTTCATAAATGTATTCAGACTTATTTATTCATACTTTGTATGAAGTACAATGACATTTTTATTTGAAGACACCTTTCCCCACCTTTGACCACAAGATATCATTAGTGTGCAACGTGCTGAAAAGCTACAGTTGAGGGGAAAGCGTCGGTGCTTCGTAAAGCTTCATTTCACCATCACTAGGAAAAACTGTTGAAAGCATGAACTCAGAAATAAGTATACAGATTTGTAACCAACAAATGCCCTCAGTCTGTTGAAACCAATGAAATGAGCTTTGAGTAGCAATTTACAGGAGATCTGGAGACATCAGCATAACAAACGAGGTGAAAACGGGAACTATTGACTTTAAATAAAGAGTGTTTTCAGCAGCTCTGTTAATATTGATGAGCCTCAGATCAACACTCATTCAACAAGACATTCAGGATCATCAGCAGATCATCTCACTTTATTCTTATTCAGATCATCAGCAGATCATCTCACTTTATTCTGAGTGCTTGCTAACA
>NW_015655137.1:0-458 GCF_001515625.1 Sinocyclocheilus rhinocerous
ATGTTTAGATATTTGCATCGGAAAACAAAACAAAAATATTGAGGAAGACATTCATTTTTTTGCATTTGCACTTGGGTGACTTTATGAATTTAAGACTTTCTGCTCTGATTTAAGACCTTTTTAAGGCCTTCATGTGTGGAATGGCAAATTAAGACCTTTTAAAGACCTTTTTTTTAACAATTTACATCAAAAGATGAGCTGATGATCCATATAATCCAGCATGATTTAAGACATTTTGCCAAAAAAAATTAATAAATTCATATGATCAACATCACTAATTTACTTACATTTGAATAAACACCTAGAAATAGCACTTACTCTTCTTAAATATTTCTTATTTACACTTGTTTAAAATATTTCAAAATGTCCATGTCTAAATAAAAAGCCAGTGGTTTCAGACTTTCAAATTCCACTGTATATATATTTAGCCTGCATATATTTGCTGAATAAGCTTCTTG
>NW_015655138.1:0-502 GCF_001515625.1 Sinocyclocheilus rhinocerous
AGTATTCTCAAGTGAAATAAGTAGAGGCATGGACCCGGAAACAGCCGTCCTTACGTCATGACTTAACAAGCGGATTCTCCCAAAGCCGTCAAATTGACGTCATCAGAGCCAGAACGCCATTCCAGAGCGGAAGCGACGGCAGACAATTTTTTTTCCAGTGTATTGACTTGCATGGTTCAATTGTTCACCACATGACTAGTAATGTGCACTAAACAAAGTAAGTAGGGTCATTTTTTATTTCATGATGACTAATCATTTTCAATACCATTGGCAAAACTACCACATACTGTATACTGCCATATAGATATATTAATATTACAAAAAAAAAATTGGTCCATCAATTTTTTCAAGGCAATCATTATTTCAAGCTTTGAAATTGGTTTAATCCAAGTTTTCTAAAAAAACACATCCGCTTTATATGATGAACAGATTTTAGTATAGTGTAGGGTATCAGACTCGATTCAGACAATTTAAGATTTGATCAAGAACATGGTTGAAACAC
>NW_015655139.1:0-1290 GCF_001515625.1 Sinocyclocheilus rhinocerous
GATAAAAAGAAGGCTTTAAAAAGATCGGTATCGGTGATTGGTATCAGCAGATACTGCTTTCGGTGATCGGGCTCAAAAATCTTGATCGGAGCACTAGTGATGTTACGTTCTGTGCCGAGGCTTCGGAGCATGTGTGGAGAAATCCCGGCAGCTTTCAGTGAAGCATGTATCGAGGCTTGTATCGCTTTAGAGCAATGATGTCATTGATGACGTCCGAAGCCTCGCTTGGCCTGACTGGTTCAGGAAGCGGTTCAAATCTTGTAAATTCACAGTCCTCTGCCCTGTTAAACTCAGCCACTTTCCAGTTTTAGACTAATAATATTGCCCCTCCTGCCTATTATGAGCAAAGACTTGATTTACACACATTTGATAGCCCCATTCATTTCAAGCCAATACGTCTATTACACAGTTGAATACGTTTATTACACAATTATGTTGTATTATGCTATATAATCATTATAAAATACACATTATATTCATATAAATAGATTTAGTCTATGTGGAAATAGATTTTTTTTCTTCACCATTATTTCTAACCCTTAACTGGCGCAAAACAGTGTATCATAGATCACATCAGGTCATCTGTAATGTATCTGCATGTTTTACACTCTTTGGCCACCGGGTGGTATTGTGAGCAAATGAAGCCTCAAGAAATGAACCCTTTTGTGAACCACTTGGATGAAAAGCTTCAATGCTTCATAAGGCTTCATCTCGCCATCACTAGGGAGCACCCCTATTGTCGACCCACCAGTTCAAATGTACAACTCTGTGTGTTTGCTGCTTAAAAACATGGGTTGATTTTTTTTACATTGGTCTGAACAAAAACAGCAGATGGGCTTATTGAAAATGCTCATTCATTCTCTGCCAGCAGGTGGCGCTTTCGGAACGGCAGAAATACAGCGGTTTCCCAGGCAACGACTGAACACAAAGCAGCGCAACTGCTGAGTTTGAAACGTGCAGCGCTCATATTTATTCAATGAAATCAAAATAGCCTTTTGATGTTTAATCGTCACATTCAGCCATATCGCAATTCTTGTCTTTCCATCCCCAAATGTAAGACCTCCTGAAATCATAAGACTTTTTTGTACCATTAAGATTTTTTTATGGCCTTACATTTGATACAACTAAATTCAAGACTTTTTAAGGGCCCGTCGACTTTCATAATTTTTGAGAATGTAATTTTTTTTTTTCAATCACTGAAAGTTTCATTTGTCTGCACGCCGCTTTCTGTTTTCTTCACTGCATGCACACCTGCACATCTGACCGTAGCAACAGTTAACCTTAGTAGCA
>NW_015655140.1:0-1748 GCF_001515625.1 Sinocyclocheilus rhinocerous
TCTTTTTGCATGTTATAGCTATACCAATCATTAGGGGGCGCTCTGAATTTTGAGTTGCTCATTTGCTTAAAAGGGGGTAAAGAAGTAGCATTAGGGAGGAAGTAGTGTGTTAAGCACATGGAATGTTTTCACCTTTGCTGTCCTTTGTTGGTGCCCTGATTTGAGGAACAATTTGTTCTTGCTCTCAAATGTAAGTAAGGCATTGTTTTGTATGTATGTAGAGTTTGTATATATGCTTTCTGTTAGGGGTTAATACTAAACACGTGTTGATTGTATGTTTGTTTAAATGCAGAGGGTTCTTGTATGAGAGAGGAAACAGCACAGATATAAACAGGACCTAGATAGAAAGGGGCTAATTGTCTTCATCCAAACATCTACTCATCTTAAAGGGGCTAATTGTCTTCATCCCACCATCTACTCATCTTATTCTATGATCAACAAACGGATGAATTGTTTGCTGATTCAGATTCTTTCTTGCTTCATTTAAGGACTGCTGGTCTCATATTTTCCACTTTAAATACTGATTTCAAAATGCTTTGACAAAATGCTACTCATGGTCATATCTATGAACTGATGGACTTGGTGGACTTAATTGATGTTTCCTCAACTCTGGAAGACTTTATATGCTAATGTTTGGACTTGTTGATGTGAATGTGTGGCTCACAGTATGTCTTTAATACACATGGCTCACTGAAATGAATCAGTCTCTGTGGTCCCTCAATCTTTATGTAGCATCAAAAAGTTAGGTGTTACAATGCGACTGACAAGCTAACAGGCTAATGGAATGCTAATGCACTGCACTCGCAGTTTAGATTAAACGCGAACGATCAAATTAGTCAGATTAGTTTGATAGATAATATCAGAAATATGCTGGGAATTTAGTTATATTTTATCACTAAACAACAGAGAGTGATAGTAAGAGATAGAGATTAAACAGAAAAAAAGCTACAATATGCTGGGAATTTAGTTATATTTTATCACTTTAAACAACAGAGAGTGATAGTAAGATAGAGATTCAACAGAAAAACAAAGCTACAAGGACCTACAATCGCAAACCACTCAGCAGCACGGCAGACAGGAACCGGAAGCACTCAATGATTGGAGTAGCCAATAGTTCCAAACAACCTATAGTTCAGCATCGAAGCCCATTCATTTCAGTGCTTCTCAAACACACTCGCCAGAAAGCTCAAGAAATTACTGCATTTATTGACATTTTAATGCATTAGTTGACATCTCGGAAATCTGGCCAGTAGTGGTATTTTATGAAGTTTGTTATAGTTAATATTTAACGTGAGATAATATGTCGTTATACTATAACTGCAGTTAGATAATGTGAGAAACACATGAACAGCGACCATAACCAGATGCTAGTTGTCATATTATTAGGTTTTTAGTATTTAATCTCTCTCTCCCTGTAGAAGGTTCAATGAGTTTTAATGAAGACTGCCCATTCAATTAATGTAATAAAAAGTTTTGCTGAATGCAGTTGTTTGCCTTGTTTTTTTTTGTTGTAATATTCATTTATATTGTATGCTTGTGTATATCATAAAATAATGCTGGGATGTGAGTAATTAACCTTTTTAAATTTAACATGAAAAGCATAACAATCGAGTGTAAAATAATTTCTGACTTAAGTGCGGTTTTACTGATATCATTACAGATGACAGTCGACAATAATAAAGAGTTTGACAATGTAGTTAATCAATCTGAATGACACTATATGAATTACATACAGGACTATAGTATTA
>NW_015655141.1:0-1124 GCF_001515625.1 Sinocyclocheilus rhinocerous
TTTGATGAATATAAAGTTCAAAAGACCAGCATTTATCTGAAATAGTAAGCTTTTGTAACATTATCACTACCGTTCAAAAGTTTGGGGTGAATAAGAATTTTTTATTTATTTATTTTTTGAAAGAAATAAATACTTTTATTCAGCAAGGATGCATTAAAGTGATCAAAAGTATTTACATTTACATTGTTGCAAAAGCTTTATATTTCAGATAAATGCTGTTTTTTTTTACTTTCTATTCATCAAATAATTAATAAATTTGTACACAACTTTTTTCAACATTGATAATAATGAGAAATGTTTCTTGAGCAGCAAATCAGCATATTAGAATGATTTATGAAGATCATGTGACACTGAAGACTGGAGTAATGATGCTGAAAATACAGCTTTGATCACAGAAATAAATTACAGTTCAGTTTCTAAATTACAGTTCTATTCACATAGAAAACAGCTGTTTTAAGTTGTAAACATATTATATTTATATATTTATATTTTTGCTGAATTTTGGATCAATTAAAAGAAGCCTTGGTGAGCAGAAGAGACTTCTTTTAAAAACATTTAAAAACTTTTGACCGGTAGTGTAACTATGTAATCACTGATTGTAAGCCAAATGAATTACACTGTGGTCCAGGATGACATTTTTGGTGTATCTTCTCTTGGCTCACAAACAATGATCCAGCCTGGGCAGCCCACCAAAGTAAAAGGTAATTCAGTTCACATCTTCATCCCTTAATTATTCCTTATTTATATGAATACTACAGATATTTCAGAGATAAAAGTGAAAATGATTTATTCTTTTCTGGCCTATTTCCTCTCATTTAGATGAGATGACACCACCACTGCCCTTTGCTCCCTCTCCACAAGCTGCTCACACAGGTCCCATCAAGGCAGGTGGGCTACTTTTTGTCCTGGACCATTTTCAGTGGACACAGCCCATGAGGGATGCCATTGATGGCCTTCTGGCAAAGTACCATGGGCAGAAAGACCTTCTCAACCAGGTGGATGCGGAGTATGCTGCCCTTGTGCAGGCTGCCTCCAGCGATCCCAGTAGCCTCTTACACCCCACCACGAAACAGCATATGTCACGTTATGTGAAACACCTGGCCAAGATGACGAACACAAGTTCA
>NW_015655142.1:0-1268 GCF_001515625.1 Sinocyclocheilus rhinocerous
GGTTTCTAATACTCATAAAGTCACTAAACTTACCCGTCAATCTAGATTAATCACCTCTACTACTAGCAAAGCTTTTTCATTAGCTTTTTGTGACGCTATTAAATCAGTAGATTTCAGTCAATGTGACTTGAGTGCAGAGGAGTTCCTGTTCAGGCTTAACTCCACATGTGTGGATGTCTTAGATTCAGTTGCTCCTGTAAAATCCTCAAAACTTAAACCTAGATCTGAGCCCTGGATTGATGACAACATACGCTCTCTGAGGCAGATCTGTAGGAGAGCGGAGCGTAAGTGGAAAAAGGATCGGCTCCAAATTTCCTTTGAAATTTTAAGAGATTCATTATTCAAATTTCAGAAGGCAGTCAGAGCAGCGAAATCCAGGTATTTCACGGCAATTATTGACAAGAATTACCACAGACCTAAAACTCTTTTTACTATTTTTAACGCTGTTGTAAATCCAACTGTTTGTGAGTACCCAGATGTGTCAAAAACTATGTGTGATGACTTTCTTAGATTTTTTATTAATAAGATCAGTGATATCAGGTTGGGGACATCTCCACCTACTTTTGATCCTTCTGTTTTTTCTGTTTGTTCTGTTGAGTTCAGCCAGTTTGAACCTATTTCTCTTATACATCTTCAAGAAATAGTGTATCAGTTAAAGCCGTCTGGCTCCTCCATTGATTCTATTCCACCATATTTCCTGAAACAAGTTTTTGATGCAGTGGGTCCCTTATCTTGTGACCATGATACATCGATGTTTTGAGACTAGTACTGTGCCGGATATGTTAAAACATGCTACAGTCTATCCCTTGCTTAAGAGGCCGAACTTAGATCCTTCTGTTTTAGCCAGTTATAGACCCATTTAATATCTGTCTTTTATTACAAAGATCTTAGAAAAAGTAGTCCTGCAACAGCTACAAGATTTTTTAGATGAAAATAAGATCTTTGAGGTCTTTCAATCAGGTTTTAGAAAACACCACTCGACTGAGACTGCACTTCTGAAAGTTTTAAATGATATTCTATTAACTGGTGACGCTGGGGATCATGCTGTGCTTGTGCTCCTAGACTTGAGTGCTGCTTTTGACACTGTGGACCACGCTATCCTGCTTGCTCGCTTGGAGCACTGTGTAGGCATAAAAGGAAGTGCTCTTGAATGGTTTAAATCTTATTTCTCCAATCGAAGTTTTAGAGTTAACATTGGTGAACGCTTTTCTGAGTGCCAATCAAAGTTTTAGAGTTAACATTGGTGAACGCTCATCTGAGGTAGCTTC
>NW_015655143.1:0-252 GCF_001515625.1 Sinocyclocheilus rhinocerous
AAAGGGTTTTTTCATGTTCCAAATGCTGTAGTACATTTGTAGTTATGAGACTGACTTACTACAGGTTAGATTTTGCCAATTTATTTCTTACTGTACGTACAGTACATAATTAATATTCGAACACAATTACTGCAATTCACCAAAAGGGTTTTTTCATGTTCCAAAGGCTATAGTACATTTGTAGTTATGAGACTGACTTACTACAGGGACGCTTTTGCCAATTTCTTTCTTACTGTACGTACAGTACATAAT
>NW_015655143.1:406-550 GCF_001515625.1 Sinocyclocheilus rhinocerous
CCTTACTGTAAATACAGTACATAATTATTCTTAGAAAACAATTACTGTAATTCATCAGATGGGTTTTTTTATGTTCCAAAGGCTGTAGTACGTTCCTACTGGCCAGACTGACTTACTACAGCTGAAATTTTGCCAATATCGCCC
>NW_015655144.1:0-583 GCF_001515625.1 Sinocyclocheilus rhinocerous
CTGAATTTTTAGCATCATTACTCCAGTCACATGATCCTTCAGAGAAGAAATCATTCAAATATTCAGATTTGCTGCACAAAAACAATTATTATTATTATTATGATGTTGAAAACAGCTGAGTAGAATTTTTTTCAGGTTTCTTTGATGAATAGAAAGTTTCTGAAGAACAGCATTTATCTGAAATAGAAATTTTTTGTAACATTATAAATGTCTTTATCGTCACTTTTGATCAATTTAAAGCATCCTTGCTAAATAAAAGTATTCATTTCTATCATTTCCCAAATAAAAAATTATACTGACTGAATGGTATATGTATAATGTTACAAAATCTTTGGATCTTTCTATTGGATCTTTCTTACTGTTCAAAAATTTTTGTCTGGTAGTGTATGTATGTAGCCTATGTATCACACTTATATCACATCTTGTTTTAAGATGTAAGGATAAGAATAAAACGTCAGGTCCGACAATATCGTGTCTTTTTTTTTTTTGTCATTGGCCCATGGAAACCTCTATGAACACACTTGGCCAAAAAATCGCAGGGGGACGAATTTACGTTTTATTAAAAAGTGTTTACGTATTCTAC
>NW_015655145.1:0-706 GCF_001515625.1 Sinocyclocheilus rhinocerous
TAACCTTTATCTCTCCGTTTTGGGTCTCCTTCTGTACTGTGACAGTACTGCAGAAACATGAACAAATAATTAACAAATGTTTACTTCAAATTATTCAACTTATTATTAAATGTTAATTTATTGAACATATTAATAAATGCTAATTTTCAACATATCCAACCTAATTTTCAAACTTTTGCTAAAAAAAAATCACTATATTTCTTGCTTAAAATTAACCCAAAATAGGTAGGAAATTAACATGTATTAATATGATAAATAAACATTTATTAATAAGTTAAATACTAATTAAAAAAAACTTTTTAAAAATGGCTTATTAATAAAAATTCAGCTTTTGATTATTGCTGATGCCTCTAGTAAATATGTGTTTGATTTTTAATTTACAACCTATTTTGGGTTCATTTTAAGCAAGAAATATAGTAATGTTTAAGCAATAGTTGAGTTAAATAAAACTACTTAAATTAAAAATTGAACCCACCGCTGGATCAAAACAACCTAGTGCTGGGTTGTATTTACATACATATACATACACATACATATAACCAGTGTTGGGGAGTAACTAGTTACATGTAACGGAATTACGTAATTTAATTACAAAATAAAAGTAATTGTAATCAGTTACAGTTACTAAGAAAAAATGTGTAATTAAATTACATTTACTTATGAAAATGTTAATGATTACAAAGGGGGTTACATCTGAATATTTTTT
>NW_015655145.1:853-14054 GCF_001515625.1 Sinocyclocheilus rhinocerous
GTCTGAAAGTAATTTATGGGCTAATTTTCATTTTTGGGTGAACTAACCCTTTAAAGTCAAATCTGCAGCTGGATCATGAACAATGGGTACTGATACATCATTGAGTTTGAACTTTTTAACAAAACCTGCCTTGAATTGTCCCTCACTCAGAAAGCAGTCTGGAGTAAAATGATTTGCGCAGCCAGACATAAACAAATTTAGTGAAAGTGAATTGAATTGACGTGGCTAAATATGGTGTCCCATACTCAGAATTTGTGCTCTGCATTTAACCCATCCAAGTGCACACACACAGCAGTGAACACACACACCAACAAAGTTGGGGGTTTGGTGCCTTGCTCAAGGGTCTCACCTCAGTCGTGGGATTGAAGGTGGAAGAGAGTGCTGGTATTCACTCCAAAATCAAAATGGCTTTATAATTGAGACTGTTTAGGTTTTTGGGGGATTATTGTAAGGTGGTTGTGTCCACACACTGCTAAGACACATTTATATGCAAATGAAGATATTTTGCATCCAATGTCTCCTTTAAAATGAAAATATTATAATCTTAATTCAAGTGATGAATGATTTCGAAAGTCTTGACAGTAATCAGTGTTGAGCACCTATTGTAAGTTTAACCCTGCCTGGTTTACATGTTTGAAAATGATTAACAGTTGAAAACATTAGAAATTTAGAAAAGTAATCAAAAAGTAATCAAATGTAATCAGTTACATTACTTTAATAAAGTAATTGAAAAGTTACACTACTTATTACATTTTAAGTAGGGTAACTTGTAATCTGTAACCTATTACATTTCCAAAGTAACCTTCCCAACACTGCATATAACATATTATACATAAACTATGATCTGTTAAGCATTATGTAATGTTTGTTAATAATTTATTAATGAAAGTTATTATAAAGTGTTACCAAAAAGAAAGAAAAATCATAAGAGATTTTGTGACCATCATTTTATAACACTTTATTTTAAAGATGTGTTCTCACTATAGTTGCTTGTTTCATGCATATTACTAGCATATTGGCTGTTTATTAGTACTGATAAAGCACATTTTAATGCCTTATTCTGCATGACAATATTTTAGATCCCTCAATCCTACCCTATACCTAAACTTACAACTACCCTACTTTTAATAAGCAGCAAATTAGGAGTTTGTTTAGTTACCCTTTTATAGTATGTTCAATTTATATTTATTTCTACAAATATTACACCATAGTTGAAACCCCACCTCTACTTAAATCTATGCAAGTTTTTCTGTGTTACTCTAGATGTAGGGCATTGCCTGGAATGAACAATTTTGTCAAGTGAAGTGAACTACAGATATCCCCTGCTGAGTGTGTAGGGAGCAGTGTACACAGAGTAGGGATCCTGTGAATCGGCGCGCAGCTAATGATTTTAGAAAGGGTAGATCCTCCGTCACTGGCAAGACTGAAAAACAGATGGAGTGGGAGCATGAAGGTTTTATCAGACAACATCCAGCATAGTGACAGGAAGGAGTTCAGATGGTCATGAGAGAATGAAGGAACAGGGGTTAAGGGGCTGTGCTTAAAATGCAATATTTCACAAATCGAGAATGAGATTAGAAAAAAAAAAATCATTTGAAATATACAAACATAATGTTCTACATTAAGAGAAAAGAACTGGCAACCCAGTCATCCGCAAATTTGGATTTCAGAAGAGACTTCCAGAAGCAAACAAGAGGCAGTCTGGAGCGTTTCATAAAGCTTGAGATTTAAACATTAATGTGAGACTATAAAAAGCATCACCTCTATGGCTTGTCATTTAGTGACCTGTCTGTATACAGAGGTGCTAGAGCTAGGATGCCTTTGTATGGATCATATTGCAAAATTAATAAAGCGCAAACATAAACAGACAGACTTTGATGCATGCAGCTGAATCTTAGAGAAAGGAGGAGGAAAAAGAGGAAAAACAACCCAATGCTCTCTAGACTTTGAAGAACGAAGCCTTTGTAAAACACAGCTGATTTATATATCCTCAGGAAAAGATTCCTTTGTAACAAAGCCACAGGCAACTCCCTCACACAAGCAAAAAAAGGTCATGAAACAGACAATCTTACAATCCTATCTTGCATATATAACAACAGTCTCATGAAAGGCCGGGAGATAACATGGTGCAAAAGATTTGGATGAAAATTGCAGCTGAAAATACCTTTGAACAAATTGCTGGTGGGTTGGCATAACCAGATGTTTATCTTTTGAACACCCATCATGTTTCACGTCTTCTCTAAACAGCAAGTAAAAAACACTGCAAGAACTGTTACACCGAACAAATGCATAGTTCGCTTGGTTTAAAAAAATAAGTCTCATAAAACCTCTTAGCAGAGGCAAATTAGAAAACTAGCTCACACATGATATTCCCCAAATATGGTTAATGGAGTCCATTGTGAGTTCTGTTTGATCTACAACACATTCCCAGTTTGTTTGCTTGTACTAACAGTTCAATAAGACATTTGGGTGCAGGGAAGCGCAAATGTATTTGTATTAGCTTATAAATCAGCCCAGGACTTGATGTCAAGCTGGCCAGCGTTGTATCTCCCGAAATTGTTTATATCCTTTGCCTAAAACTCTTAAAAACTGGGACGACCACCCATACAGAAACTGTACCTTGTGCTTCCATGATGCAACGATAAGGCAATATACTGTACACAGCACTTTCCCCCCAGTCTTTATTCCGTAAGCCTTAAAAACAGGATATGCTTAAAAAAAAAAAGACAAGGAAAGTACCACCAGTCAGCATGTTTTAATTAATTAATTGATTAGTGCATCTTAGTTAATCCATCCGGTTGATTACAAGTCAGGATCTGAAGAACTGAAATTCCACTGTTTATTTACAAATGTCAGAGCAGTAATCTGCCAAATCCCACAATCCCCTTAAGCAGGACCACTTAATCCTTGACAAAATTGTTAGCAAGACCGTCGCTGTTCAGTGTAGGAGGGAACTAGAGGCTTCTGACCCAGGGAAGATATAAATTTTCTTATTGATCCAATTTAGGTTGAGTATTCAAATTTCCATGTAAGTTAAAACAAACAAACAATATATATATATATATATATATATATATAATACACATGTGACCCTCTCTGTGAAATCCAGGCTGAAGTCTCAAAATCTAATTATGAAATAACAAGCATCAAAGTTTGATTTCAACCATTAATTTCACTATGATTTCAATCTTTTTCAAACATTTTCATAGAATGTTCTTTATGAAGGATGATTTTATGTAGAAAACAGTAAATCACACAAAAAATTACTTTAGCTGGGGTTTCACAGCCAGGGTCACACACACACACACACACACACACACACACACACATGTCTGGTTTGCTATCCTTGTGGGGACTCTCCATAATGGTTTTTCTACTGTACAGACCGTATATTCTATTGCCCTACACCAACCCTACACCTAAACCTACCCCTTACAGGAAACTTTGTGCATTTTTAGATTTTCAAAAAACTTCATTCTGTGTGATTTATTAGCTTGTTTACCTGTGGGGACCTCAATTTAGGCCCCCACCGTGACACGAGTCCCCAATGAGTCTGTGTGTATTCAGGTCTAAGTCCCCACCAGAATAGAAAAACAGGTACACAAACACACACACACACACACACACACATATTAGTGCTGGTTAATGATTATTCGCGATTAATCGCATCCAAAATAAAAGTTTTTGTTTATATATGTGAGTGCACTGTGTATAATTATTATGTATATATAAAGACACACACATACAGTATATATTTTAAAATTATTTACATGTATTTACATGTATTGTATATATTTATATTCATATAATTTATATTTAAATTTATATTTAATAAAAAAAATTCTTAAATATATACATGCATGTGTGTGTATTTATATATACAGTACATAATAAATATACACAGTACACACACAAAAACTTTTATTTTGGATGCGATGAATCACGATTAATCGTTGCCCAGCACTAACATCCTTGGCATGTTACCACATTTAACCACAATGCTCTCTTTAGGGTTTACAATGCACATTGTGTGCAATTGGTGTGCTACATTGTGTGCAATTGGGTGGACAGTTTATATATGAGAGAAAGAGAAGGGAGGAGAATGAGAGTTTGAAGCGTCTCTGCACAATGCACTTTCAAACATGGGGTGGGAGAAAAGTTAGACAAGTTTGATCTGAATAATTTATCACGCCTGTGTTTCGACGCGCTTTGTTCTCTATCCAAAGGATATGCATTTTAAGCTTTAATACCATTTATGGCTGAAGTTATTATGCGTGATCAAATAATTCTCAGTCCAGGGATTTTCAAAGAAGGCTTCTTGTTTTAGTACTCTCAGCTGTCAGAACTTATGCAAGCCACACGGGCATGCTATCTTTTAGCTCCTTATCCCTTCCTCATTTTAAAATTACAAATATATAACTGTGTCCTGGGTGTTTAAAAACGTAGCTCTTCATAAGAAAGGCCTAAATTATTCATAGTGTTAAACATTTATTTTGTAAGAATTTCACATTATCAAAGCGAACATTCTCCCAACAATAAATGCATGCATCCGATCGTACTACAGTGGCGCGGCCTAAAATAATCTTGCTCTGTGATTTATTTAAGGTTATTAGATAAAGGGTCTCCAGGAACCTGGCCTAGATTTAACACACTTTGTTCATGAATTACATGCATATTGAAAGGCAGTGTAATAAAAAAAAAAAAACTGAATTAACCAAGAGCGATCAGATGAATGTTAATGTTTTGAAAAATAGTATGCTGGTACAGTGAATAATAACTAACAACGAGGCTTTATGATCTCATTACTAATACACAAACATATAAGTATCTAGAAACTTTAGTTAATTGCACTTCATGGAAGGGATGAATATTTCAGCAGCTACCAGCAACCTCACATGGGCGTCGTGAACCTCATCAGCGAGTGACTGAGTTCATCTAAATCAGGCGTGCATGCCATGCGGCCGTGCTAAATTATTCACCATATTTATCTCTGGTCATTCAATATTCATATGCCTAATAAATGTGGATTTTCTGGAGGGGGTGGGAAATCTATAAAACACTAAATACACTACACGGCTGTCTTTAAAGGTTAGAAGGTCACGGAGTGAAGTATCTCTTTAAACTTATGAAGACTCTATTAGCTTCATGGGGCTGGACTGGAGGCCCCTTGTGCTTTGGTGGGTAAAGTCAGTGGATTTAGCAGGATCTGAGGGGCGGTTTGAGGTGCATATAAAAAAGGCAACGGCCAAGACCGGCTTACCAGTTAAGGTTACACAAAGACCGTGCTGATCCAGGAAGAGAATGAGGAACTGCTCATGAACTCCTGCCATTGTAAAAGGCTGGGATTTTTATTTTTTTTTATTTTTTTTACTGATTGTATCTCATCAAGCAAAATAAAGTTAATGGGTGAGAATATATTTTAACAGTGCAGTGCAGGCTGCTGCTGAAAGTGGATGATGTGATTAAGGATCAAAGGTAAGGACATAACTGAGTGACACGGGAAAGCTCATCAAGCTGCTTTGAAAGGCAGAGGCATTCCTTTCTGAGCAGGAGGTCAGGCTTGAAGAGAAAGCTGTCAAACACATTGCACTGAATAAGAAGCAGTGACTAAGGATTAATGCCTTCACATAAATGGAAATGCCATCCTTTATTACACAGCAAAGATGCTAAAAAAGTAGATTTTTACCCTTATGGGAAAAAAATTAAATAAAAGATAAAATAAAATAAAATAAAATTACAAAACCAGCTTAAAAGGGATAGTTCAACCCAAAATGGAAATTCTGTTTACTCACCCTCATGTTGTTCCAAACCCTTGTGACTTTGTTGTTTATGGTTGATTGTGAATGAGAAAAAGTGCCATAAAAGCAGTTCATACAATTTATGCACTATATTCCAGCTACTCTGAAGCTTTGAATGAAGAAATTTTAGTCAATCTTCACAGATAATGTTACACTCTAGTGGATTGTTCATACTGGATCATTGACTACGTTTACATGGACATCAGTAATCTAATTATTTACCTTATTCTAAATAAGCCAATATTATGATTGTTGTTTTCATGAGTTGCTTTTAGAATATTCCTTTCATGTTCCCGTTTTACATGTCATAGTACATAGATCGATTAATGGCACACGTCATTATGTCCCCACGTGACACCATTCGATGTCCCCTCCGTAATTTCACGTATAAACATATAGTTCGTCTTCGTGATGATGCCATGTACAGTTTTGGGTGTTTCATTTTTAATTGTATGAAAGCGTCAAGTGCAGTTGATTATTTGTACGTGCATACAGACGATGGTGGTGTTGAAGCTCTTTTGTTTACATGTCTATACTGCACTTCCGTAATGCGACTAAAATAGGAATACTCCACGTCTTCATTTGATTTCTGTTTACTTCGAATATGACTTTAGCTGGTTTAAGGTAATCAAAAATCTCTGTTTACATGATAGATTCTTAATCAGAGTATTGTCTTAATCGTGTTAAAATCGGATTATTGTTGTCCATGTAAACGTACTCACTGAGTCAAGAAACAAATCAAATATTGCATTTGATTCATGAATGAATCACAGTCAAGTTTTGGGAACTTGTGAACGATTCATTGAAGAGAAATTAAAAAGAATTATTTTCAAAGGATTTTAGTTATCAGCTTAAATGTCTGCACGAAATGGCTTTAGAAGACTTGGAATAGTTCAGGAGTCATGAGAATTTTGTCAGTCCTCATTCACTTTAATTATATTCAAAAGAATGGAAATTCTTTAAAAAAATCCTCTTTTACAGAAGAAAAAATGTCTCAAGAATTTACAACGACACTGAGTTGAGTGAATAATGACACTATTGAAATGTTCTTTGATCTTGAGAAACATTTTTGAATCTTGAAAAAGAAAAGTTCCTTTAAAGTCATCCCAGGTTAAAAAAGTACACTTCCATAATGTACTTAAAGTGCTCCGTTTTCGCACACTAATTTTGTACTTAATATACTAATATGATTCTTTAGTACTTCTTAAAATAAACTTAAGATCAACTAAATGTACTCAACTGTGCTATTTTGGGACACCATTAATATGAACTAAAATGCACTTTTAACATACTATCTCTGTATTTAAAATAATTATTTAGTACACTTGAGTTCAAGTGTACTACAAGTGGTAACTAAATACATGTTTTTAAATACAGTGAACTTTTATTTAACCTGGGGTAGCTGGTTTTGCATTGCTTCTAAATGGTCTAAGTTGGTCAGTCAGCTGATGGACCTGGTTTTGACCTGGTAGAACACTTTGGACCAACTTTAAACCAGCTTCCATGTTCAAAAAATCCATCTTGACCATCTTATAAGACGGCATGGCCTGGATTTTCCCAGCATAGTATGATGTTCTCTAAAACACTACTATCAAGATGAACTTGATTTGTCAGGGCTTGCACGACTACAAGGAAGTGAAGATATCTTTCTTTTTGGGGAAGTCGTGGCCTAATGGTTAGAGAATCAGACTCGTAACCCAAAGGTTGCGGGTTCGAGTCTCGTACCGGCAGGGATTGTAGGTGGGGGGAGTGAATGTACAGCGCTCTCTCCCACCTTCAATACCACGACTGAGGTGCCCTTGAGCAAGGCACCGAACCCCCAACTGCTCCCCGGGTGGCGCAGCAAAAATGGCTGCCCACTGCTCCGGGTGTGTGTTCACTGCTGTGTGTGCACTTTGGATGGGTTAAACGCAGAGCACTAATTCCAAGTATGGGTCACCATACTTGGCCACATGTCACGTCACTTTTTCATTTTTTTTTTTTTGTTCTGAGATAGATAGAACAGGCAACTCACTAGCTGTGATGGAGTCTGAGACCTAACAAGGACATTTTACAGTTTTGCTTCTACAATGTCCTGGGAGTGTAAGAGTGAAGGGCTGACAAGATAATCTAGTGCTGACCACAAGTTCTACCAAAGGACACCTAAATTAGGCCTTCAAAATTTTAAGATACCACTCAGAACACCAACCATTACATTTAATTGAAGAACCTTATGTTAATGTAGAGGTTCTCACAGGGTGGCAAACTGTTTGCATGAAAGCATGGAAAACAAAAATATCTCCGCATATCTCAACCTCTAATGGTCCCTAACTCAGTGGGTACTTCTCTGTTGCTTTGTTTTGAGTTTTGGGAAAAGAGTTTAAAGTTATTGAGAAGCCATAAAACTAAGAGCTCTTGCTTTCATTGGATGCTGATGTTAGAGTGTGCAGCCAGACTGAATTAAAGGAACATGAGGTAGTAAATCTTTATGAGGGGCACTAGCAGGGCTCATAATTGATTAAAGGGGTCATATGATGCTGCTAAAAAGAACATTATTATGTGTTGAGCACCAAGAGAAGAAACTTGTTTTTTTGGACTTGTTGCCAGTGCAGTGGCCTCGGTTCTCCGTGGGACATCTGGATTCCTGTACTTTTGTGTCCATTCATGTTTTGTTTTTGGGGTCATTTGACGATGCTAGAAAATAACATTATTTTGTGTATTTGGTGTAATGCAATGTGTTTACGTGGTTTAAGGTTAAAAAAACACGTTATTTTCCACGTGCTGTTTTACGTACACGTATTGTTGCTCTTCTCTGCCCTGCCTTTCTGAAACACGTCGATTTTTACAAACCCCATTGTTCTGAAAAGTGACGTGTGCTCTGATTGGCCAGCTATCCAGTGCATTGTGATTGGCCAAATACCTCAAGCATGTGACGGAAATGTTACGCCCCTTACCATATTTGGAATCACGTCTCCACGACATGATGGCGGCGGCAACAATACAGCGAGAATAAAAGTGACACCTTTCTTTGCGTAAACATTTGGGTGGTGTTATGCAAATCTTCCTACACAGTGATGTAGATTTGTGGGGGCGTGTTTTAATGAGGCGTTTTAGGAAGGCGTGGATGAGTCTTAACTTTTATAAAATATATCTCTTTGGGTTTGAGACTTTAGTCTATGCAGCTTTACGGATCTTATATATGCACGAACAGCTTGTAATACACCAAAGACAGGAAAACTTGAAATCGCATCATATGGCCCTTTTAACCATGACAAAAAAGAAAAAGAAAAAAGAACGTTCGTTGTAATTTAAATGCTATGCTGAAAAGCAAAAAAAATTTATAAATAAAATAAAAATTAATGGACGTAAAAATGAATGGAAAGTACATGGTTTTTGAGTCTTTTTTGTTTTGTTTTGTTGAGTGCATTGTATATGTATCTTCTCGAATTTGACAGCAAGGGAACATCCTTAACATAGCCCAGACAAAATAAGTTTAGACAGTTCTTGAGATGCATTTAGTACATCTCTCTAGATACCCCATGGGTAGCTCTAAGCTGCTTGTTCACACATACATCAGTATGTTACGTCTATTACGTGGAATATGAAACATTTTAAATTTTTTAAGTGATTGCTTAAGGGAAGAAAATAAAAACTACACAATCTTTTAAAGGAATACTTCATCCACATTCCACAAATACAATTCTTTCATTATTTATTCTCCCTTGTGT
The DNA here is from genome assembly GCF_001515625.1 of Sinocyclocheilus rhinocerous. Classification (NCBI taxonomy): domain Eukaryota; kingdom Metazoa; phylum Chordata; class Actinopteri; order Cypriniformes; family Cyprinidae; genus Sinocyclocheilus; species Sinocyclocheilus rhinocerous. The sequence continues at coordinate 10,359 of NW_015655145.1, forward strand.
TGTTTTATACGTTACTCTTTTCCATGCAATTATAAAGAATTTATACTCAAAAAAACATAAAAGCACAAAAAACTACACACAAAGTGGTCCATATGGCTTGTGCATTCCAATTCAAATCTTCTGAAGCCGCAGGACGGCTTTCTGTGAAGAATGAAGAAATATTTAAAGTGACAGTTCACCCAAAAATGAAAGAGAAAGAGAGAGAGAGAGAGATTTGTTCTTTTAGGTTCCACAGAAGAAAGTAATACAGGTTTGGAATGAAAAAAAAAACTGAATAAATGACTTTTTTTTTTTGTTGGTGAACTATTCCCTTAAGCCACTGAAATTTGATGTCAGATTTGTGAATAAATCATTCAGAACCACTGTTAATTGGATCAACTAATTAATCGAAAAGATCTGACTCGAATGATTAATATTGGCTTTCATTTCATTTTAATTCCTCACACAAAGCTATTGTGGACTAGATTTATAATAATTTTATGGTGTGGTTTTGAAGCTTGAAAGTTTCTATGCACATTCACTGTAACTGCACAGAAATAATACATTGTTTCAACTTTCTTCATTTGTGGTCCACAGAGAAAAAAAAAAAGTAAGTTACATAAGTTTGGAAAAACATGTGTAAGTAAATATTTTTGGTGTACTATTCATTTAAGCTAAACTGCACTTACATCTTTTATATTACCTTTTTGTAAATTTGCTGGGTGTTTGAAGTAACGCAAACACATGCAAACCTCATGACCTTGCATTACCAACCAATAGCCCAGTCCACATATGCTAAAGATAAGCGCAGCGCACAGCACAACTGGGGGTTTAATTACCTAGCGTAATCTCATTATTTTGTTTTCTAAACAGACTACTGAACAGCCTGCTAGCTGTGCACAGCTAATTGCCATTTCTCCAGGACAGAGTCACTGAGAGGAAAATCAAAGCCAGCAGCAGAGGGTAAATTAGGACCACAACAGAACTAAAATATCAAGCCTCAGGCAGAAAATCAGCCTTTCTGCCACATCACTGACCTTTTTCTCATGTCTTACTGCACGCTGACTATCACAACAAAGGTCTAAATTGATTTTACTTTTTGTTGAATATGTATGATTTAAATCATATGACAAACATAAGAATAGATTTGATCCTTGTAACAAAGTTCTTAGTCACGGGAAGAAGGAGGCGGGAACCGGCGAACATTCAAATAAACTTTAATAATAAAATAAACACAAAATAGCGCGACAGCCCCTCGCGGACGACTGTCGCGCACAAACGAAACCAAAACACAAAATAAAATCCAGGCCTGGTCCTCTCTCCTCCAACACTGTAATCACTCCTCCTTTAGCCTTCCGGAGCTCCTCCGTGAGACTCGAGACCGGTGAGTGGGTGCAGGTGTCTCTCATTAGCAATCACTCCACCGGCCTCGCTACGTTCCCACGGCTCTCGGCCCCGCCCCCCCTCGCACCCGTCTCATTAAAACAAGCCCCTCGCGGACGACTGTCGCGCACAAACGAAACCAAAACACAACATAAAATCCAGGCCTGGTCCTCTCTCCTCCAACACTGTAATCACTCCTCCTTTATCCTTCCGGAGCTCCTCCGTGAGACTCGAGACCGGTGAGTGGGTGCAGGTGTCCCTCATTAGCAATCACTCCACCGGCCTCGCTCCGTTCCCACGGCTCTCGGCCCCGCCCCCACTCGTCACAATCCTTGATGCTGATTGGCCAGAAGCTGGTCTGGCTTCAACTAAACGACAGGAAGTAAATTATTTCTAATGCTAAGAGCTAAGCAGGTGTATGTGCATGAGGAAATATCATACACTGTGTAAAAAAATAAATGACACAGTGTATTGTTCTAATGTAAAGTCGTGCCTAACAAGTATGTTTAGCCATGACCGTATTCACAATACAACTTATTGCTTCCTTAAGCTTTTTTATTTGCTCACAACTACTTTGTAGTTTTAGCTGTAAGTCTGACCTCATTGTGAGGATAAATGTGTAATGTTTGTTGCCCATTTGGCTTACTTGCAAATGAAGTACACTTTATGGACAAAATACAGCACTGTAATTTAGTAGAATATTAAAGGGAGAAGAGTGACCAATCTAATATGTTTTCTCTATATATTTGCTCTGTAAATCTTCTCTGAAATTAGTGTTTAAAAATGTCCAAGAACATTGTGTTACTATAAACAACAACATGTTATGTAGCTCACAGATGGAGGACAAATATGGTTCATCTGTTTATGGAAGTGTTTATGCTTGTAAAAACAGGGTCCAAATTGGGACAGAATGATATGAAACAGAATTGCGACAGTTTTGATTATTGTTTGTTTGCTGATCCATTCCGTTTACTGTATGCTCCGGTCTAGTTTTTATTTGTTCCAGTACACACAGTCCGTCTCTATTTAGCAAGTTTATTCACTCAAAAAAAAATATTTTCAAGTTCATGACATTAAAGATTAAGCTTCCCTATAGTCACTGGTGGACCCTGGTAGAGGCATGCAAAATGCAAACGAATGTGTTTGATAAAGGTGTGGAAAAAAATTAAGAACCAATACAAAATTATCAGTTCCCCTTCAGGAACTCGAGCTGCGTCGAAACGCTATGGGAACGCCTCCAGCATGACCATGCTCTGAATCACATGTGTAATCAGTCCAATGGATGGGCGAGACGTCACGGGCGGGGTGACGTAGCGACCAGGAAGCATAAAAGCACGTGCGGTGAAACCGGCGTCAGCTTTCTGTCATTCAGCAAGTGCTCTGTGTGTGTCAGTCTTATTTGGTGTTGTCTGTCCATTATCACTCTTTATTTTACCAATACGAGTGTAGACAAACATACGGCGAGAGTCGGCCGCATCTCAGGCTGTGTGTTCTTCCCTGCCCGTGCTACATTTCGGGTGGGGATACACACAGTTTGTGTGTTGTCTGCTTGGGAACAAAACACGCAGAGTCAGCTGTCTGTCCGCATTGCGAGCGTTTGTCATTGTGTATGCTTGCTCTCTGAGGGCTCTCTTTGAGGAGGGAGTCTTCACCGGCGTTTCTCGCGGCGCCGGCCCCGCTTTCGCCGAGGCGGAGCGGCGGCTGTGCTCGTGGGTTTCGCATATGGATCCGGTGGAGGGAATGTAGACGGGCGAGTTCCTATCTTCTTCCTTAACCACCAGATCCAGCGCCGGCTCTCGAGGCGGCTATGCTCGTGGGGTTCACTTATGGATCCGGTGGAGGGAATGTAGACGGGCAAGTTCCTATCTTCTTCCTTAACCACCAGATCCAGCGCCGGCTCTCGGGGTTCGGAAGCCCGCGCTGCGGTTCTTTCCCCCCGGTGAGAGGGCTCGACGCTCCGCCTGTCTTCCTCCGAGGAGGATGATGAGGACGTCGATGAGCTCGCCAGTTGCGCAAGCATCAGTTACACAAGCATATTATGCCTAATATTATAATGAGCAGCTTTACTGTGGAGCGGAGCTCGCGCACTCCCTAGATCCAGTGCTCTCTCTAGAGGCTCGGAAGCCCGCGCTGTGTTTTCTTCCTCCCTGAGCGAGAGCTTACTGCTGTGGCTATTTTTCTTCGAGGAGATTGATATTGTGTGACCAATTGGCTCGCGCGCTGCCGAGGCAACGCGTGTATTACATCATTTTCAGTTTTGTTCACCAGACCGTGTTTACTCGTTTGGTTGTTTGGCTGCATTTAATTCTGAGGAATTAAATTAAGTATTTATCT
>NW_015655145.1:15033-19405 GCF_001515625.1 Sinocyclocheilus rhinocerous
CTCCTCAGTTTAAACGGGGTCATCCCCACTATGGTGGGTCCCGAGCAGGCTCTGGTCATGGAACAGAAGTAGTTACTCTATTGAGGAAGGAGGCCAACGAGGTGGTCCCTCCTCACGTAGCAGAGTACGAGTTCTACAGTCGGTTCCGAGGAAGGATGGAGAGTGGCGTCCTATTTTAGATCTGCGTCATTTGAACCGCTCAGTCAGGCAACTGAAGTTCAGCACACTCGCACTCAAACAAGTCGTGTCTCAGATCAAGTCTCTCGTTCCCTTCGGGGAACCATGGTTACATACGTAACCTGGAGACGTTTCTCTGGTTTTACGATTTCTAGGTATGTGTTTGAGTAAAATTAAAATTTTTGTTTTATTCTATAAACTACTGACAACATTTCTACCAAATTCCAAATAAATTCAATTCAATTCAATTTTATTTGTACAGCGCTTTTCACGATACAAATCATTGCAAAGTAACTTTACAGCAAATTAAGTTTCTACAATATTTAGTGGTAGCTTATCAGTGGTGACTGATATATAAATGATGATATATATTTATATAAATATACTGTCATTAAGAGCATTTATTTGACACAATACTAATGTTTTAACTTAGGAAGAGTTCAGGAATCAATTTTGGGGGGAATAACCCTACATTTTCAATCACAACTTTCATGCGTCTTGGCATGTTCTCCACCAGCCTTTCACATTGCTGTTGAGTGACTTCATGCCACTCCTGGTGCAAAAATTCAGGCAGTTTGGCTTTGTTTGATGGCCTGTGACCATCCATCTCTCTCTTGACCACATTCCAGAGGTTTTCAGTGGGGTTCAGGTCTGGAGATTGTGCTGGCCATGACAGGGTCTTGATCTGGTGGTCCTCCATCCACACATTGATTGACCTGGCTGTGTGGTATGGAGCATTGTCCATACAACACAGTTGGAAAATGTTGGAAAAACCAATCCTCAGCGTTGGGGAACATTGTCAGAGCAGAAGGAAGCAAGTTTTCTTCCAGCACAACCTTGTTTGTGGCTTGATTCATGCACCCTTCACAAAGACAAATGTGCCCCATTCCAGCCTTGTTGAAGCACCCCAGATCATCACCGATCCTCCACCAAATTTCACAGTGGGTGCGAGACACTGTGGCTGGTAGGACTTTCCAGATCTAAACATTAGACAACCAGGCAAAGCTGAAAATTGGACTCATCAGAAAAGGTCCAATCCTTATGGTCTTTTGCAAATCTCAGTCTGGCTCTTCTTTACTTCTCATTGATGAAGTTTCGAACTGTCTTGGCTGTTAGCCATTTTTTTGTAGGTCAATTGATGTTTTCCTATGGTTGTTGAGTGACATTCGAATGAGTTGGTGGTCATCCCGGTCAATGGAGAGTTGTTTTCGCCCCCTCTGGTCTGTAGCTTTGTTGTCCCCAATATCTGCAGCTTGACCTTGTTTTTGTGATCCACTGTCTTTGAAATTTTAAGGATGGAAGAAACCTGATGCTCACTGTATCCCTTGGCCAATAAAGCCAGAATTGAACCCTTCTTTTCCTCACTCAGAACATTTTGGCATGGTCAATAGTTATTATTTGATTCCAATTACTTTTGAGGTACTACTAGCACTGTTTTGCCATCCAGTTGGTCATATTGCAAGAGGATAGTGATAGTCACTGGTGGACCCTGGTAGAGGGATTTGGTTGAGGTGATCACCTAATCAGTACTTCATTAAACAGAATGAGGTGTGCCTGTGTTGGATTTCAACAGACACCGGAATGGTATGGCTGCCATACATGTAGAGATGCTGATTTAAGAAAAAAAAATTGGAGTGGTCTCTTAATTTTTTCCAGAGCTGTACAGTATATGCACTGATATGCAGTAGCAATCACAGATGTGCAGCTGGAGACGAGACATACATATGAAATATTACACTCCGTAACTTGAGGAATTCAAATGAAGACTGTGAACATACTCAAGCTGACCTCAGCTCACCTTCGCCAGCTGGAAAAAGTATTTGAATCTCTCTTTGCCGACCTGATAACATGCTTTCTAATATTATCAGGAGACATCACTTTTCTTAACGGTGCACAAGGAATCTGTTAGTGTTGTGCATAGCTTGAAGTCCTAGGCCAGAGCTTACTATTTATACAGTGAAAGTGATGGTGCCATGCGTTAAGGAACTTTGGCAATAAAATACTTCATCTGAACAGCCACGCACACACAAAGAATGCACCACAACATCACAGCATGACTAAACCCCTTGGGTGATGTGTGATGGTGAATTGCGGTGACAGGCTGCCCCAACATTGGCCTCCATGTTTTGACGTTCTCTGAGTGTCTTTGCACATTATTTACACAGAAAACAGTTTGTGCCCTTTACTTCGCTCGTCCTTTTTCTTCCATACCCTGCAGTCTGCATTTCTCTCAGCCCTCATCCAGCACAGACTGGAGGGAAATAGTATGGAAGCCTGTTTCTCCCTCAAAGGTCCTTGTGGCTTTATTTCTCCCAACCTCACTTAATATCTCATAGCTGCAGGTCTGTTTTTCATAGTTGCTACTTTATATCTCATAATGTGACTTAATTCTGCAATGTCTTTACATCTTTCATATGTTACTTTTTATCATGCAATACAAATGTTTATTCCACAATGTGTAAAGAAGATTTTATCTTGCAATTGTGACTGTTTTGCATGATTGTGACTTTTGTATCTTTCTATCGCAATGTGACTTTCTCAATTTGCTTGCAACTTAAACGTTTCTTGACTATATCTGAAAGTTGCATATTGTAACTTTAAATTTCAACTTTGTTTTTCACAACTGTGATTTTATACATTAAAGTGTGACTTTCTCACAATGTGACTTTTTATTGCGTAATGTAACTATATTTTAGAACTGTTTCTTGTAAATATGACTTTATCTCATAGTTTGACATTCTCATAAAGTATCTATATTTCTCGCAACTGAAACACTGTTTCTCGAAATTCTGACTATATCTCACATTGTGACTTCATCTTGCAAAGTGTCTTTATATCGCAATTGCGACTATATCTCAGAGTTTGTGAGTTTTATTGCATAATGTAGCTTTATATCTCAACTTTATTTTTCGCAATTGCAATTTAATATCATAGTGACTCACAATGTCATTTTTTATCCCACAATTGTGACTATATCTCAGAGTTTGTGACTTTTATTGCATAATGTAACTTTATATCTCAACTTTGTTTTTCACAATTGTGATTTAAAATCATAGTGACTCACAATGTCACTTTTTATCACAATGTAAATTTATATTTCTGAACTGTGACGTTATTTCTCATAATTGTGACTATGTCTCATAGCGTGAATTTCTCGCAATGCACCTTTATATCGCTCAGCTGCAGCTTGGCTTCTCATAATTGCAAGTTTATGTATCACATTGTGATATCTCACAAAGTGTCTTTATATCTTGCAACTGTAATTTATTTATCAAAATGTGACATACATACATACATACATACATACATACATATACACAGTAGTCAACATTTGAAGTGGATCAAAAACGTTAATCAAAGTTGTTCTAAGACAAGAACGGATTAGGGCTGGGGATTTAGCGCGTTAATTAGATTAATTAATTATGGTAAAAAATAACACGTTACAATTATTAACGCTTTTAACGCACTTGCTCCGCCTCATACCTACGTGGGTCATCTGACATTTCCTACAGTTGATTTATGACAAACATGAGGCAGGGCAAGAACTCACTGCGTGATGGAGCCTAGAGAACGTAGATAGAATGTCCCTAAAATTCAAGATATGGGGAAAAAATGCCCCTGTTTGAGTTTTTGTCTCATATTTACATCATATAGTTAAGCAATATCACACGAGCAATGAGTGCAATATCACATGAGTGCAAATGTGATACTGATCTTATACAAAGTTAAATAAGTAAGAAGTTAATATTGTGTTATTTTAGACACAATGTTGTCTGTTTTGCTCAATTTTGCCAACGAAAGACAAAGCAGAACTGTTCGTCTCCGAGCAACACGCAGCTGCATTTCATTTCTTAACCCATTTAATCCCACCGGTCACAATAGTGACCATAAAAAGGTTTTCATTTATAAAGCTTTAAAAACCGTACTGACTGATGTTTTATAGCACTTCCTGCCAATATGGAAAAAATAAAGGGTCTCAATTAAATACGTGCAGTTTCACATGGTTAGTGCAAATTGTCACATGACCAAAGCAGTTTAATTCCTGTTTGCACCTTGAGAAGATGATGGCTGCATCAAAGCTCCAAAACGAAAGGCTAGAAAATTATGTTAAAGATATGACAAAGATTTTTGGTACACATTATCTTTAAGGTGTCTAGTATTAATATATGAATTCACATATATTCAGTTTTGTTGA
>NW_015655145.1:19602-24210 GCF_001515625.1 Sinocyclocheilus rhinocerous
GTGAATTTAGGTATACAATATAAATCCAATTGCAGTTGTTAGTGAAAATTGCACTAAAATGTTGCAATGGCAAAATATTGCACTAAATTAAAAGTTCAAATGTAACAAATAAGTTACAATATTGATGTTGTAATACTGGTAGCACTATTATAAAAATTTGATGACATATGTTACAAAAAAGTAACAATTTTGAAATACAGTATGTTGATGGTTGTATTTTTTTTGTCTTATCTCAGTATTCCTATCGACGTTGTATATATATATATATATATATATTCAAACTGTTTAAAATAGCTGGGCTTAGATATATAATTTTTATGAAATCAATATATTTTTATGACATATATATGACATCTATGACATCAAAGTACTGCTCTCTAATTGCTCTCGCGGTACTTCGATGTCACACACCGATCGATCTGATGGTGATGATCAGCTTCAAGTCGAACAAGCCTAATGATTCAATGGATCATTTATAAAGAGAACCATTTACTTCACTCCTGAATGAATCAGCCATTTGAACAAATCAAATGAATGAATAAATGACTCTGACTTAATCATTAAAGGGGTCATATGACGTTGCTAAAAAGAACATTATGTTGTGTATTTGGTGTAATGCAATGTGTTTATGCAGTTTAAGGTTCAAAAACACATTATTTTCCACATAATGTACATTTTTGCTCCTCTATGCCCCGCCTTTCTGAAACGCGTCGATTTTTTACAAAGCTCATCGTTCTGAAAAGTGAGGTGTACGCTGATTGGCCAGCTATCCAGTGCGTTGTGATTGGCCGAAATACCTCAAGCGTGTGACGGAAATGTTACGCCCATTACTATACTGTGATGCCGTGTCCCGGCGCGATGAGACAACACCAATAAAACCCATTACAAACGAGGCATTTGTTGCATCCAGTGGGGACATAATTAATGATTATAATGACTTATACTTATCTTTTTACGCGTTGCTTTGCATATCATGCCACGTAAACATAAAACCATGTCTGCATTTGTGATCCGAGAAACGACAAACAACAAACGCTACTCTACACTGCTCAAAACTCGCGTTTGAATCGTCAGTGAAGAAACCTTTGCCTTTGTGCACAGACGCATTGTAGGCTACTCTGCAGGTTCAGGAAACAGTCCTCCATAAAATGCTCTGCACACATCTGAATATTTGTGTTGAACTGTTATGGAACAGTGTTGTAAATACAATTTAACCACTGATTTCTTGTTGTGTCCTCTTTTGGAAGGCCAAACAAAGTAGTTTAGCTTTCACAACGAAAATGACCTCTTTAAGACATTTAGGCTACCACCACCTACTGCCAGTTTTAGTTTATTATTTAGAGTATCATTTCATTAAAGAAATAATTTCATATTTCCATAGTAATAATAAAAATTATTAAAGGTATAGTTCACCCACCCAAAAATCAAAAATATGTCATCATTTACTCACCCTCATGGTTCAAAAGAGTATATGTAATATGTATCTTTTTGTAATGTCAGTTTGATGCTTTACACAACAATGACTTTAAATGATCTTTTGGGAGTAATTTCTCAGCCAAATTTGATGTGCGATTAATTTGCAATTAATTAGATTAATTAATCGCTACATCATGTAATTAATTAGATTACAAATTTTAATTGCTTACCAGCCCTAATATATATATAATTGCGCAATTTAACTTTATATCCCATAGTTTGACTTTATGTTGCTATGAATTGGTCTGGTTGAGATCCTCAAACAGAGTATAATTTACACTTCTCTGGAGTATTTACACTTCTAGGGATATATAATATGAAATGGCAATGGATATTAAATATGGATATGAAATGGCTACTTAAGCCGTCACTGCCTATTCAACTGAAATAGGAAAATAATTTTAAGAGAATTGCAAGAATGACACATTCCATCTCTGAAAATACTTTAAAAGTCTCCATAAAATCACCTCTCAAGTGCTGTCTTTTCTTCAGCGATGCTTCTTTAGGGCTCAGTTGACTCAGCCATTACATCACATCTTTCGGTGAAACCAGGGACCCGCAAAATCAGGACTCCAAAGCCAGCGCACAACTAGGGGCGATTCATTTGAAAGCTAACGATGACAGCAAACTCAGAGCGCATTAAAAGACCGAGACAACAATGCCGGCCTATATTGTAATGTTATGTAAATCTGACCCAACAACTGTTTTCTTTAAAGGAGCAAAGCTTAGCAGGGACCGATCGTGTGTGATCTTGACTCGTTACTGAGCTTTTTAAGCGCTTCCCACATCCTGAGTTTTAGAAGCAGGCATTCAGAAATGCTATAGCCGGCTCCTGGAGGGACCCTCCTGGCCTTTTCTCTTACATGCACTCATACAAACATGCTTACACAAACACACAGATTAGCAGCCACATCATGTTAGCCAGAGGGACACACACTCATCAGTTTGTTTGTAAACAGCAGATTAGCGCGCTTTAAAACCATGTCGTACACTGGGTCCCTGAAGGGAACACACACACACGAAGAGAGCAAAAACATGCACACATACACATATAGATTTATAAAGCTCAGTTTTGTTGTTTCTCTCTCTTCAATATCACCATAACGATAAATTTTTGTTTGCACATATTTGTTCCATAACAACCTTGTCTTTTTTTTTCTTTCTTCTAAATCACATGCTTAGATGAAAGACTACGGATATGTAATGCAAATAATTTATTGAATAGGGAGATTAGGTCAAAAACTGTTGCACTGTGACCCCCAGTCCCAAAGAGACAATGCCATAATATTATTTGAAAAAGGTTGTGGTGTAAGGTGGTCTCCAATAATACCCTCAAATTTCTGCCAGCGATAAAATACAAACATGCAATATCGCACTGTTTTGTACTATTTGTTTTTTTTAAACTATTATTACGTTTCTGCATTCCTCTGGGATAAGTTTCAACTCCAATATCGTGGATGTGCTGCTCCAATTTAGCAATCTGGAAGAATAAAAAATTATGTGTGGCTTATTGCCGGTTCCTGGAACGCAGGATGACAAATTGAAAGGATTAAATCAAGCAGGGACTCAGAGGGCCCAAGAAAATGGTCTTTTCTTTTGAGACTCTTAAATTATTTTAACAACTCCATCAGCCTCATTCCATAACCCACTGTATATCTCACTGATTTTGCTGATGAAATATATAAGAAACAAAAGACGAAAAATGCTGTCAGACAGTAGCATTTTGAGCTCATCCAAATCGTGATTCTGTGCTGATGGTCTTTCAAATGCCACCTCAAGTAGTTAAGCATGTGCTGAATGTACCACTGATATCAGCAAGTAGCATAATAAATGAATTCTCCTTTAGGTTGTACAAAGAGTACAATGAAAATCTGTCTCCATTACCTGGGAAACCTGCCAAACGCTGCAAAGAGCTGAAATATGAATTAACAGCAGCAGTAGGAAGGAAAAAAATAACTGACAAACAGAAAAAGCAAATAATCACTATGGAGGTTTTCAAAAGATTTATTAATTATAGAGGAAGTTGTATGCAATCAAAAACAACAGAGTGTAAGAACAGAATCCAAGTATATACTTAGAATGTCACTAGGGCACAGATTAGGTTTTTTTATGCAATAAAAAAAAAAAAAAATCAAAGTGCCCCATACATGACAATTCAAATATACCACATATTTCAAGACACTTGAATGCCGGTATTCTGCATCTGCTGCAACAACAATTTCATATACTCATCAGGTTATTGCTACTGTAATGATCACAAATGGGAAAACTTAGTACAAAGTGTTTTAAATTGCATTCTGATCAAATACTTGAACAGAACAAATCAATTTGAACAACGCAAATTAGCAAAAATGCTTAACAGATGAAGCACATCTATAAGCAATTTGAATAAAAAGAACTTGAGATGGGTTTGGGGAATAAGCAGTAAAGCAAAAGAGAGGAAGGACAACCTAAATGTGCCAAGTACAGCAATAATTCTCTTTCCAACAACACTTAATGTTTTTAAAGACATAACACAATGAAATATCTAATTAAGTCTTAAAATATTTGGTCTTTCTAAATAAAACCTGGAAATAAAGACTGGTTCAAGTTGCAAACATGCATAGCCTCTATGTAGTGTGAATAGAGAGAAAAAAACAAAACAGACCATTCAAACACTTAACATCAGCCACAAGCCACAGCTGTGTTTATGTTCAAACAACAGCACCTCAGTTTCACACAAGCTGAAAAAGGCACATATAGAAAAGGTAAGAGAGGTACAGATTGAAGCACTTAAGCACTAATGAAGCTCTCATGGCTTAAAGCTACAGCGCATTTCATTTTACACACTGAAAATCCACAAACTGCCATAATAAATCAAGAGGTGCTCGTAACAGTGTATTTTTATCCGGTTTGCATATATATATATCATGACTTTCACATCTGAATTTACCCTTCAACCAGAGGGGAAGTTCCCTGGGGCATCACTGCAGCACACTGACTGGAAATTTCCTGAGGTGTCAACTCTCTAAAACTCAAAATTTATAATGGCACTCTGTATATATATATATATATACAGTGGGTACGGAAAGTATTCAGACCCCCTTAAATTTTTCACTCTTTGTTATATTGCAGCCATTTGCTAAAATCATT
>NW_015655145.1:24228-31417 GCF_001515625.1 Sinocyclocheilus rhinocerous
TATATATATAAATAATTTCAGATTTTCCCAAAATGTGTGTACTGTAGCTTTAAGAACAGCTTGAACACTTTCTCGTTGAATAAAAAAAATGTCTGCATATCCTTCTTAGTAAAGTGTCAATGCAACAACAAAGAAGAAATTTGCATAATGATATCATCCATGTACAAAATTACGAAAGAAAAATTATTTTCCCTAAACGGTTTTCCTATTTTTATTAATACTTATCTCTATCTTACGTAACTAAAACTACAATAAATTTACAATTTGAGGATACTTAAAATATTGCTCACCAGGCTGTCTCTCATCAGCCCTTAAAGTCTTAGATCAAATTAGATCAAATAAAACACATTTCCAACATCCTTTCAGCCCTGATTTTCACACATTTTATCACTAATCTGACAGTTTTTCCTCTGAGAATTTTAATTGAATACCAAACGATTCTCAATCTGCCGTGACATTATTGCACAATTTACTGTGCATATCTAAATACATACATTTTATCCTTAGACCTTTTCACCATTTTCACTCATGATATACAAATAAATGAGATAACTGAAGTACAATTCTGAAAAAAAAATAATAATAACACCAAACCACAAAAAAGTTCCAAGCGCAGAATATTTCTTGCTAAATTCACTTGAATTGAAGCGGTACACTGAGGAAGAAACAGGAAACCGCACTGAATGAACCACAACGTATTTAGGCTTCTGAGCTACTGAAGGTCATTCACAGTCCTTAAAAGATAAAATACTCTTCCCATTAAATTTCATTAGTATACAATAATATACATACACGCTGTCAGAGAGAAAGTAAATGTAGCTCTTTGGTAACTTTCATCTCAAAGGGTAAATTCAGAAATGTAAATCGAAAGGATATGCATTCACAAACATACACCTGTACAGTATGTTTCCAAAAACATACTGATGAAGCAGGTGTGATGCACGAGTCAAGGTGAAGGTCCAGGTCTTTCTATACCAACTTGTGTACCTTAGCAAACATAAAACCTCCAATTTCTCAGCCACCATAAGAAGATTAAAAATATGTTTAACCAGCTTGAATGATGAGTAATGAAAACTTCCAATTATTTTTGTTATGCGTTATTTGATAAAGCCATTGCAAAAAATGTATACTTGTGTGAATTCATGTGTAGCTCTATGTGAAAGTTGGGATGGATTGTGACAATACAATACAGAGATTAAAAATAAAATGAAAGCTGTAGGTTGGATACATACTGGAATGCATATTGATCGGACAGCATGGTCCCTTTTTAAAGTTAGATTCTATTATGTTCTATGAGGGTTTTCTTAACGTCCCACTTCTCAACTGAACAGCTCTGTGAACATGAAGTTAGAATCTAATAGTCTTGCTCTATATGTTAAGGCCTACTTCGTTTAGGTGTTTACAAGCAGCTGTAGCGGGCCCTGGTGAATACATATCTGTTAATAAAAACGGTTGGACAGAATAAATGAGTGCAATTTTAATACAAGGCACAGTGTGTGGAGGTGCATGAGCGACAAGGCAAGTCGTGGCCTCTTAAGTGGAATGACAGCTTTATGTGTACATGTGCATTTGTCTGAGCATAAATATTTGTGTGCAGTGATGTGACAGGATATGGTGTTTCTCAGGATTTCTCAGGCACCTGCATGTAGATATGTGTGTTACTCAGAGGTCAGTCGTGGCCTTGGCAGTGAGGGCCTGGATGCGACTGGTGTTGCAGTTTTTGCAGAGAACATGGCCATCCAGAGGGTAGCAACCCTGGTTGTCTCCCTCAGAGATAAGACAGCCACAATCCTAAAGTGAGCACACACACACACAAAATAGTTTTGAAAAAGGACAAAAATGTCAGTATGAAACTTCTATTTCCAAAGACATTTAGGAATTTTTAACCAACCACCCAAGGGCTTTTACTCACCTCACAGCGATAACACTGCACATGGAAGTCACGGTCTAAAGCCACAATACGCACAGTCTCCTCCTGGCCAAGTGCTGGCATTATGGGCTCTTTACACACAGAGCAACGAGGAGCAAATTTCCTTGAAAAAGGGAAGGAAAAACAGTCAAAGACAGAACAAAACAAAACAAAACAAAAATCTAAACAAAAAATGAACACTATCATTCAAAAGTCTAAGGCCTTTAAGTCTAAGTAAGAATGTTTAAAATAAAATTAATACTTTTATTCAGCAACAACACATTAAATTAGTTAAAATGAGAGTAAAGAAATGTATAATGTTACAAAAGATATATAAATATATCTATATATCTAAATAAATTCAAATAAATGCTGATCTTTTGAACTTTTCTTATGAACAGATTTCTGAAGGATCATGTGACAGTAAAGAACTGTCATTTTAAATTATAATATTTAATAGCATTATTGTTTTACTGTATTTTTGATAAAAAAAAATAGTTGGTGAGCATACACAAATTAAAAAATATAAATATTAACATTAAAAAAAATAATAATATATAATCCCACCAACCCAAACTTTTGACAAGCAGTGTAGTTAGATATGATGCAACATTTATTTTTGGGCCTAATTTTAAATTTTTGGCCCTTCATAGTAAAGTTTGGCCACCTCTGCTCTAGAACATTTGGTAATTTGAAGCTACACACTTGTATTATGTCATCTACAGCAAAATAATCTAGATAGTATCAGTCATTGAGCACCTGCGATAACTCTGACTCTGCATTAAAGTGATATTTTATCAAAAATACACATTTTGTCACTGTTTACTCTCCTTTATATTGTTCCAAACCTGTGTGAGTAGGAGAGCTCTCAAGACTATTAGTGAATAAAGACTTAAAAAGCAAGTCATAAAGGTCTGGAATGGCAAGAGGGTGAGTAAATAATGCCATTATTATTATTACTTTTGCAAGTGGTGAAAGCCATCAATAAGCTAATTTTACTACCCAGTGGAACTTATTTCAAAGACACAAATGTTTTAGAAAGCTCTACAATGACTACATCTGTGTGTTCAGCAGTTTGAGAACATAGGACAGGAACAGAGAGAGAAGAGGCGAGTATGTGTACACAAAGCATAACAGTCAGGCGATTCACTTCTTCATTGGGTTTTACCAACAAACAGCAAAAAGGGGGAAGTTCAGCAGATGGTGGCCTAATTATACCACAATAGTAACAATGAGTACAATCCAGGTACAGCCCAACTGTTCCTCGACACAATGGCATTTCTGTTGTGATCATATTCTCACAATCCCATATTCCTTCTGAAACCTTTCAATTCCTTAATACATACAAAAAGGCTGAACAGGCTAATTAAAAGTCATATTACCTGTAAATAAGATTGTTTTGAATGTGATACTTGAACCCAGAAATAGCTTTAAATATTGGATTACGTTTATAAATTAATGTAATTGAGATTAAGATAGCAACATGTTTTGTACTACATGTGTTTAGTCCTGCATGTAGTATATGGATATATGAAGCATATTTGTGTGCCTGGTCATACTTGTGGAAGTCTTCAATGCAGTGGATGTGGTTGGAGGCATCCACAGTAAAGGGAATGCCGTCCAGACTCCGATGGCAGACCACACAGGTGAAGCAGTGGGGATGATAGGCCTTCCCAGTCGCCCGTAGGATACGCTCCATTATGGGCTTACTACATATGTTGCAAGTCTCCAGGGTGTTCTAAAATCAAAGACAGAGAAACAAAGATCTTTCATAACGTACAAGCTCAGCCAAAGCAAACTGAAAAAAAAAGGCAAGTGAGATTTATATCAGCACATAATTCAAGCTGTGATAGTCGTGGCTTGGCAGTCGGAATAACCTTCGACCTTAAACAAAAGTGAAGATATGCTTGATTTACAATGATAAGAAATACACAGATAAAAACAAACTTTTCTATGTTTACTTTCCTTACTTTTTCATTGAAAAACCATCACACAAACTCAAACACACACAAGCACACACACACACACACACACACACACCTTCAAGGCATAGTTCACCCAAAAAATTAAAGTTCTGTCATAATTTACTCACTCGCATGTCATTTCAAACCCATTTGACTTACTTTATTCCAAAGGACATATTTAGCTTTTCCAAACCCTTTAATGGCCATTAAAGGGTTACACTGTAAAAAATAAGTGTAATTTTAACTGTAAAATTTTGTAAAAACGCTACGGAAAAAACACTGTTAATAGGTTAACAGTAAGTTCCCGTACTATATACAGGGGAAAACGGTAAAATATCTAACCCGACATTTCATGTAATTTTACAGTAAAATGCTGTTAATTTTACAGTTTTTAGAAGTAAAAATAACAAATCAATGTATAATTTACAGTCAAAAACTGTAAACTGATATTCCCAGAATTCCCTGCATGACACTCCACATTTGAAAGTATTTTGTTTAAATAATCATGTTTTTTTAATAGTTTTTGTTATTAGTTATGTATATTTGGGCTTTATGTTACATCTTCTGTTGTTTAATGAAAGTTTAATGCATTATTTAAGTATCATGTGTGTTACCATGATGGTGTTTTGTGTTTGCATGAATGACTCTGTGCACCTTCTATATATTAGTATATACAAACAAAACAGACCATTCAAACACTTAACATCAGCCACAAGCCACAGCTGTGTTTATGTTCAAACAACAGCACCTCAGTTTCACACAAGCTGAAAAAGGCACATATAGAAAAGGTAAGAGAGGTACAGATTGAAGCACTTAAGCACTAATGAAGCTCTCATGGCTTAAAGCTACAGCGCATTTCATTTTACACACTGAAAATCCACAAACTGCCATAATAAATCAAGAGGTGCTCGTAACAGTGTATTTTTATCCGGTTTGCATATATATATATCATGACTTTCACATCTGAATTTACCCTTCAACCAGAGGGGAAGTTCCCTGGGGCATCACTGCAGCACACTGACTGGAAATTTCCTGAGGTGTCAACTCTCTAAAACTCAAAATTTATAATGGCACTCTGTATATATATATATATATACAGTGGGTACGGAAAGTATTCAGACCCCCTTAAATTTTTCACTCTTTGTTATATTGCAGCCATTTGCTAAAATCATTTAAGTTAATTTTTTTTTCATGTGGCTTTCTCTTTTACCACCTGCATTATTATGGTGGTTGTCAGTATGTACAAAACAGATTTTAATAGCAGTGTGCATTGTTGAATTTACTGGTTTACATTCAAATTTTCTTGTTTGTAAATTACAGTTTTATACTGTCAAATTTACAGTTTTTGGCCGTAAATGGGTTTACAGTTTTTCTGTATTTTTTACAAAATTATTCTGGCAACCACAACTGCCAAAATTATTTTGTAAAAACTACAGAATTTTTTTTACAGTGTAGTTCACCCAAAAAATTTAATTTTCATCAATTACTCACCCCTATGTCATTCCAAACCCATAAGACTTCAATTAATCTTTGAAGCACAAATAAAGATATTTTTAATGAAACCTGAGATATTTCTGTCATATGTCGTATGTTCTGTCATATGTACTGTATGTATGTTAATCAATGTTTATATGTGAATAAAGAAGGAAAGTTAAATCTGTTTATCACATGTCGGCGCCCATAGCCTCGTGGGCAGCGTGCCAACATATAATTGCGCTCCCGAGTTCGAATCCCGCCTTGTGGACCTTTCCCGATTTTACCCTCCTCTCTCTCCCCCTTTTCGCTTCTTGTCGTCACAGTGTCCTATCTAAAATAAAGGCAAAATCGCCAAAAACAAGTCTTTAAAAAAAAAAATCTGTTCATCACAAAGCGATAGCTGCAATTTTACAATACGATTATTTTACAATGTTTTCATTAACTGTTTGAAGCATTGGTGTAATGGATGGACAGACATCTGTCAGGTTTCATTAAAAATATCATTTGTGTTTGGAAGATAAAAGTCTTATGGGGTTGGAATGATATGAGGGCGAGTACATGATGACAGAATTTAAATGTTCGGGTGAACTAAGCGTTTAACTTTCATTGCATGGAAAACAGCTGCTTGGGCATTCTGATAGATAACTACTTTAGTGTTCCTCGCAAGAAACAAAGTCAAACAGTTTTAGAACGAGGGTGAGTAACTGATGACAGAATTTACATTTTGGCCAAACAGACCCTTTAAATCCATTATCTATCAACATTTAATGGATTTCCGTAGAATAATGTGTGCATCCAAATGGCTGTCACAAGTGTATCTCTGTCCTCAAATGCCTGAGGGAAAAGGGGGGAGATTCTGATATAAAGTATATATAGTGAGCAATGGAATGAGAGTGAGATCTGATTAGCTACTCTCTGATTCACAAACAAAGTCATTTTTCACTCTTGCTTTCGTTCTGCGAGAGGCGCAGCAGTAAATACGTCCACTTTCTGATGACTGCAGGCTTTTCCTCAGCCACGGATACCGGGCCGCGGGCCAGCTGATGACTTTTCGCTCACATTCCTCTTCTTAATGTCCACCCCGAGCCCTGGATTTGTTATTTCGATATTTCATATAAAAGAATCTTCTATCCCCCTCCCTCCCCTCCAGCTAAGCAATTACAGCAAAGGATGGTGAAATCATCTGTGTGTGATCAATTATAGGATGAGTTTCTCTTTGAAAGCATGTGTGTGAGACTGTTTTCGCATGAGAGGCTATGATGCACAAATATTTCCTGGATTTCTCCATTCGGGATTCGGTCGCCCAGACACATCTCAGTATGTGTAAGTACTCCAGGCTACAGCTGTCCTCTTTGGCTGTCTGTCTCTTTGGCACAGCCACTCAGCACTGTTTTCAAACACAGACTTCCATGCCTATGTGCATGTGTGGCAACACTGTAAGCCATCACGTTTGCTGCGCCAACGAGCCCTGATGATTAGGGCTGACAGTCCTGTGGGTTTTCACTCACACTAGGGCTGTGCGATATTGACAAAAAGGATATCCCTATTTTCAGGGATTTTGGTCGATAATAATTTTTTGATGATAATTCTGTGTTTGATACAGTACTTTGGCTGGTTTAGGCCTATTGTGGACAACTGATTAAATCTTCCATATTCTTGACAGAAATCTTGACCATTAAGGGGCCCCTTAAATTGATTTCCAGGTGCATTTTTATCTTTATAAGACATTTGTTCTCTAAATTAATTGTATGTGTCATCTTTTGTGTCAAACTCTCTCAAGGCTTTTTTTTTTTTTTTTTTTTCAAAGTGGGTGACAAGGGGAAAAAAAAAATTTAAAAAA
>NW_015655145.1:31928-39174 GCF_001515625.1 Sinocyclocheilus rhinocerous
TTTTTTTTTGCAAAGTGAGTGACAAAGTCAGCTTGCACACTGTTATACAAACTTGCCTAGATAGGCAACATTTTATGAAATGAAGGGTGTTCACAAAGTTAGGTACATTTCTTATGCTAGTTTTAGCCAAATTATAAGCTAAATGTTTTAAATATTTAGTTTAATACTAAAATGTATTGATCAAAAACATTAGTGATATTTGTGTAGGCTAGGCATTTTTTGTGGTTGTTTGAGCATCCTACTAAGCTAACAGTCAAACTACTGAAATCAACTGAGTCTCCCGTGTGCTTTGTGTGAGGACGGCTGTTACGTGACACATAGTGTTCCTGCCAATGTACTGTACAGTGTTACAAATCTGTCACTTATGAATATATCCGTCACTTGGAACAGATCTGTAGTGGAGTTTTCAGCTGCATGGACAGAGTCCCATGTATCAACACTGCCTGTGCTCTGGGATCATTTCCCATGCTCTCGGTTCACCGGCAAGCTGAGGCGGGGGTCAAAGGACTTGGCCCTGAGCTCCTACGATCCGCTCATCATTCTTAGATCGAGTCAGCTTTAGAACGGCGTGTCTGGGAAGACTGACTTCTAAGGGATCGCCAAGGCTCGAGAAGGCCGTAGGTACACAAGTTTTTAATTTGTGTTATTTCTTTCAGGAGTATAACAGAAATTAACATTATTTCCCAGTACAAACAATGTCCGTTCCACAATCCTCTGCAAATCCTGGAAACGGATAAAGCCTTTAATAAGCTTGCCGCTGAGAACCCTTGAGGCTCGTCTCATAACTCTGAGGCGAGGAAGAGGGGGAGGGGAAAATATAGAAAGACCTACAGCCTGTATATAGCCTTCAGGAACACAGTCTAATGTTTAACCGGAGTCTTTGCGCTTTTCTAAAGGACTTGAAGCAGAGTCTGGATACCTGCTGCTTACAGTTTTCTGAAGAAACATTCAAAAACAGGCCGCTTTCACACTTCAGAGCAGATTTCACACAATACATCGTGCCAGAGTCATCGTACGAACAGCGTGACAGTGAAGTCTGGGTCAGTCAAACATCTCTTCCCCAGCACAGCTTTTCAGTTTGCTGCAGCTTTTATGTTGACGTCAAAGCAGTTTTGATTTACATGCTGTGGATTTACTGTACGGTAATAACTTTCAAAGATGGTTTAAGAAAATCTGGACAGAGCACCGCTAATGGCTTCTCTGGTGGTGGAATAACAGCTTGGAGAGCCACTAGAGGGCACTAAATGTCTACTCATGCTCTCAGTTTACTTTTCTCCGCTGCCGGAGTGTAATATATTCACATATATTCCTCCTTTTTCAGCTTCATACATTTCTCTAAGTGTTTGCCCAGAAGGCTAAATACATGTCTAGGCAGATGAGGTAGAATGAATTTAGGTCAGACAGCCTCTTTCTGAACGAAAGGGTGAGTGGAGAGCACTGAAGTCAATTGTATCCTCTTCTTTCCCTCGTTGCTTTATCAATTTCCTGACAAAGTGCTCCAACACTCTCTCTTTCTTCCAGCCACTCTTCTTTTTGTGGGTGCAGCACAGCTAATCTCCAAATACAACAAAGAATGCCCTAACAGGACAACTTTGCATAGTGCTGGACATAAGTACGACTAAAAAGCTTTGCAGTTCACAAATGATGATACTTATTTGAAGACTGGTCTAAATAAAACAGAAAGCAGACTGTCTGGATAGGATGGAATAAAAGAAGGTGAAATGTGAAGAAAAAATGTGAGGAACAAACCGATACTCACGAAGGAAAATCACATGTGCTCTGTATATACTGTAAGCATCAACTGCCAATTCACGGCGCTCTGTGTATTTAAGCAAAATACTCTGAAGTTACTGGATGTCTTTTTTGATAGGAGGCTTTATCAATTTTACATGATTTGTTTTGCACAGAATATTAAAACACCTGTACCATTCAATGTCACTCTGCCAACTGCATTCACCTTAGAAACCGTATCCAAATATCTTCTCAAATCGAAATAGTTTTTAAACCAAAATGGGCTTTAATACTTAATTCTCGAGCAATGCCCTGAGTCGTTATAAATATATCATGCAGGATTTCACATAAAACTTTTTGATTGTCTGTCAGCACCAAATTTCCATATTCATTTATGTACATATGACAACTTCACATTAGGGCACCTGTCTGCGATATGATAATATACAGACGCCCTCCAGAAAAAAATAAATAAAAACAACTTGTGAGGATCAAGATCATCAAGATCATGAGGTGAATTTATATTTTAAAAAGCAAACACAACTATGAACTCACTGACTGTAGCTGAGAGGTCAAAGGTCAGTGGGCTGCTCTGAATAGATGAATCATTGACTAAAGATCTCACATTCGTTTCAGCTGAACAGCCTGTGTGTGTATGTAACATTACCAGGGCTGTCATTTTATTAAAAATCTAAATTTAATTAACTGCATGATTAATATACATAACACATAGACGTTTTGGTAAGTGTGGTTTGGCCTTTATATATACGGGTCAGAAGACATTAATAATTGCACGATTTTTTATCATACCGCATATAGTTTTTAAATTAAGAAAATTCATTAAATTATCAGCCAGGCATACTGTATACACAGGTCTTGAGAATGAGGATGTCAGCTTTAACTAGTCTTGACACATGGTAATGGGTGACAGGTGGACAGAAGGTCCTTAGCATTGAGCGGACTGAAAACCAGACTAGAACCAAACTGCCGCTTTGGATCCCTGGGACTGTGAGGTGCTCAGGGAAACTATCTTTTGAGCTACTTAAATAAAGAGAGTTAAAGGAAAGAGAGCTACAGGGGATTGGATGTGAATGGCAAAGGCACTGAGCCAAGAACTCTCGACGTCTTTTCCCAAGACATCACCCCACCATTACATTTCAGAGACATTCCTCTGCTTACTTCACTATGCAGTTACCTCAGAAGGTTTCACATTTACTGTAAAAATTCCCAGTATTTCTTAAAGGTCTTTCGGTGTGGAATATCAATCTAATTCAAAAACCATACATACCATACAACACTTCTATTCATCCATTTATCAAAGGAAATATAAGTAAAAGATTCGGATGCAGGGCAATCACACACAAAAACAACAAATGTCCTTGATAAAGAAAAGTTTAGTCTGAAATACATGGGGCAAGTTCTTTGAAATATACTTGTATTCATGTTGGATTCTTATGTCTTTGAACATTTTTTTTTACATTATCAAAAAAAAACAAAAAAGCTCACAATTAATAACTGTAAAAATGACATGCCGTGTAACTAACCATCAAGTAAAAGTGGTGGTAATATCCTTTTTTTTTTTTTACCACACACACACACACACACACACTTTGAATTATAAAGCCATGATAACAATTTAACAATTAATAATTTAATTTGAGATCGATAGATCTGGACAAAAAAATGAGCAACATGTTATTGATCCTAATCCTTGCCTGGTCCCCTGCTTTGTCTTCATTTCCTCTCCTAAACTTTATTCATGCTGTCTGCCCATCTTAACATCAGCTTGAAAGCAGAATGTGACTGCTGTTGACACATGGCTCCAGATTCATCTTATAATGGAGCCAAAATACAGCAGGCAGCACTTGAAGTGACACTCCATCAGGTCAGCTTGTTGTCACATATTTTCCTCCCTTAAAGGGAGTGATGCAAGTTTGATTCAAAGAAAGAAGCTACAAAACAGGCTTCAAATAGTCACATGTTCTGCCTGGTTACATCTACATTACAGGAGAGACATGCAAGTAATGAAAGCGCTGTAACCTGCTCCATAGATACACACAGTGCAACCACACACACAAACAGGAACAACAGCGCGAGGAGGGAAGTTGCAAGGCAATTCATGCAAGTGCTATCTAATTGGGTCTCTCCTTTGAGGAATGCCAGCCAGTTAATCATGTCTGAATACACAGAACTCAATTAGTAGCTTGCTAATGCTAATGCAGACAGATATGAATATTTCATAGCAAACGACGGCAGAGAGCTTCGAACGTATGCTTTGCTGCTGTACTTCTAACATCAAGCAAAACAAGCAGGGTGGATTCACCTGTCTTCATCACCCTCTGTACTTCAGCGTGATAGGCGAGCGTGGGCAGCACTAACTCTTTCAAGACGTGCGCCAGCCGTGCCGGTGTGAGGGCAGCTCCAGAAAGGTGTTGGTGTGAGTTTCTGCCTGTTCCCTACCCTTTACATCTATCGGCTCTGGCTGAAGGCAAGGTGGGAAGCAACGTCACTCGCAATTAAATGGGGCAGACAGGATATAAAAGAAACCGCAAAGACATTCATTCCTTTCGTGATCTTTAGTGCTCTTGCAATTTTGATCAAAATTGACTTATGGCATCCATTTGAACTTTATTGTGAGCACGTGTAATTGTTGCTGAGGAGCTTTGTTTTCAAACTCTAGTGTGTCATCACCTTCCTCCAGAACAATGACAGACATGACTGTTGGCCCAGCCAAGTGGGTGGAAACTTGCACTGTGGCACAGTCTGGCCGACGGGATGCTAGAATCATGCAACAGAGGACATCTGTTACCAGAAGCCCCCGCTGAACGTGGCAAAATATACCCTCATTGGGCCACCCTGGGAAAATGTCTCGACATAGCCTGAAAAATGGTCTTTGTGGTTCCATTATACAATATAGGCTTCTTTAAATTAGCACACAGGTCTCTTTGTTGAAAAACTGCAGTTTTTTTTTTACATAGAAACACTAAAACTGAGTTATTATGGAAAATATCAGTGGCCCTCAACCAGTGGTCTGCAGGCTGTAAAATTATTTAAATTAAAAATGATTGATTATTAATGTAATAAAATAATCAAACTATAATCTAAATTAACATGGTAAAACAATAACTATTGTTTTAATTAAAGGACATACAGTTTTTGAAAAATATGGATTAAAATAGTTTTTAATTAAATGTATTATATAAATACTCCTAGTTTGTGTTAATAGAAGTAGTTTTATCATAATTACAGCAAGAATTTTAGAAATACTGAATATATTTTAACCTATATCGGGGATATTTGAATAATGTCAAAAAGGTTAAAAAATATATATTATATATTATGTGTGTGTGTGTGTGTGTGCGCGCGCGTTTTTGTGACAAATGAGGACATAAATTTGTATAATGACAAGGGTATGACATGGGTATTATAAGGAGAAGGTGACTTTTCAGGACATTACCCCATGTCCCCACTTTTCAAAACGCATATAAAATCACACAGAATGGAGTGTATTGAAAATCTGAAATAGCACAAAGTTTCCTGTGAGGGATAGGTTTAGGGGTAGGGTTGGTGTAGGACAATAGAATATATGGTCTGTACAGTAGAAAAACCATTACGCCTATGGGATGTCCCCACTTTTCACAAAAACAGTGTGTGTGTGTGTATCAACATATTGATTCATTGAACACAATGCATTTGTCTTCAGAAATGCCGGTGTATCTCACACTTTTATTTAATGCTGTTCGTGTTTCAACAGAACTATGATAATGGAGATGCTCAGCTGGATTCAACAGAATTCTTGAAGTTCATTCAACATAATGACACTGCAATAAATGTCACGTCTCCTTATGCTGAGGAGGAGAACAACCGCCTACTCAGGTCATAATGCTTGCATAATGTTGCATAATGCTTAAGAAATCATGCTATAATATGCTGATTTGTGACCCTGGAGCACAAAACCAGTCATAAGCGTCAATTGAGATTTATACATCATACATTATTTGAAAATCTGGAATCTGAGGGTGCTAAAAAATCTAAATATTGAGAAAATCGCCTTTAAAAGTTGTCCAAATAAAGTCCTTAGTAATGCATATTACTAATCAAAAATTAAGTTTTGATATATTTACAGTAGGAAATTTACAAAATATCTTCATGGAACATGATCTTTACTTAATATCCTAATGATTTTTGGCATAAAAGAAAAATATGTAAAACATACAATGTATTGTTGGCTGTTGCTACAGATATACCTGTGCTACTTATGACTGCTTTTGTGCTCCAGGGTCATATATATATATATATATATATATTAGTGCAGTCAAAATTAGCAGCAATTTATTTTTTCACTTTTACGGCGTTAACAATATTTAACGCAGGGGCGGAGCTAGGGTTGGCCACCCCACTCACAAGCTGCTTCTGTCTCTTTTTTCTTGACAAGAATTGGGTTTATTTAGATGCAGAATGTCTTTACGACCACATCAAACGGGAGACTTTTCAGACAAGCACTCCACTTCGCCTCAGCGCCAGGCACTAGTCAATCGAGCGCGGAAACAGTACAGGTCACGAGGAGCTCCTGTAGAACATCAGTGAACTGCGGTCAGATGAGATGCTGTCAGGCCATATGTCAGTAAAAACGAATCTCCCTATCCTGTCAGCATTATACTGGGCTTATAACACATGCTCTTCATATTAAAGCACAATTATATATAAAAGGTTGTGAGAAAATACGATGTTAGATGTTAGTCATGTTCAGCAGTGGCAGCTCTTAAAGTAATAGCAGCCAAATAACCTAATAACCAGCTGCTGTGATGCCTATTCATCAAAAACAAAACAAAAAATAGGAAATCAACTTTTTTAGCTTTAAGGATTCATCTGTTTAATTTAGAATAGTGTTTGACAACTTTATTCCATTTCTGTATATTTACTACTTGCTGAAGAGCACAGGTAAATATGACATTTATTATAATGGGTCTATGTGAAGATTGTTTTAAGTTAAATTAAAAGATGTTATTTTTTAAAGTCTAATAAATATTAAAATTGATAGCTCCCATTTATACTGTAATGTTGAATGGCTATAATCAATGGTTAAATATTAGGGGGAAAAAACGTTATTTCATACAGACATCAGTATTGGTATCAGTTATAAGTTAAAGATGCCACTAAACAAAACAGTTAAAGATGCCACTAAACAAATATTAAAAAATACTGTCTTTATGTTGTTTCTACATTATTTTAAAGATTGCATGTGAAATTATTACAATATAAAAGTATATTTAAATACTTCTGTCACGAATCCGGTCCATGAACTTCCGTCTGCTTGCCACCAGAGGTCACCCTTCCACTATTATGGACTCTTGCACCACACCACTGTTGCACTTCACCCGGACTACAGTTCCCATCATCCATTGCACTGATTACACACACACAGTTGATTACACACACACAGTTGATTGCACACAGCACTGATTGCACACAGCTGTCATCAATCACACCTTCCCTATATAACACTCACTCTGAT
>NW_015655145.1:40156-40293 GCF_001515625.1 Sinocyclocheilus rhinocerous
CTCTCTGCCTGTTCTGTTCCGGCCAAGGAG
The DNA here is from genome assembly GCF_001515625.1 of Sinocyclocheilus rhinocerous. NCBI lineage: Eukaryota > Metazoa > Chordata > Actinopteri > Cypriniformes > Cyprinidae > Sinocyclocheilus > Sinocyclocheilus rhinocerous. The sequence goes on from NW_015655145.1 coordinate 40,187, forward strand.
GCCGTCTGTGAACTCTCTGCCTGCTCTGTTCCGGCCAAGGAGGTCGTCTGTGAACTCTCTGTTCGTCCTGTCACGGCTATGGAGGCCGTCTGTGAATCCTCGTCCTG
>NW_015655145.1:40303-71268 GCF_001515625.1 Sinocyclocheilus rhinocerous
ATATATATAAAATGACATGATTAATTAATTACTTTTTCTTGGTGGTAACATGAAAATAGACTTTCCTTGCAAAATAGTTTTCAAAACCATGTGAAACTAACATGAATGTAAAGAGTACATTTCTAAGAAAACCAGTTTTACACTTTTTAAAAGATTTTCCTGTCTTGTGGGCACTCATATTTGTCACTGACCCAAATAGTAAAATCAAATTCTCTGGAATGCGCAATCTCATAATGGTGATTGCATTTCTCCCCATATTTTCCAGGAGAGAGTGTGCAGTAAATCAGGCAGTAATGAAGCAGGCCATAGGGACCTGGCCATTTATCTAAACCAGCCTCCATCCAACAAGTTGTCTGGATCTGAATAATCATGCAGTAAAAGTCCAGGAGGAAAGATGGGGAAGGGGGACCACGTTAAACACGCCCGATTACCAGAAATTATGATCTCCAATTAATTAAGTGCTCCAGGCAATTAAGTGTTCTGACAGTAGTAACGCGAGCCGCCTGGCAGGAAGAGAGCAGTTTCGACAGGGAAGAGATCTGCAGGGTGCCACAAACATAGCACCTTACTAACATAATTAACCTCAATGCCATTCAGCCCTGCAGTCCGCCTGCTTCAAAAAACAGGGCTATCTCGCAAATGAAAGCAGTCTCAGCCATTATTCTTGTTGAGATGATCAGCAGTGGGCAACTTACATAGAACAAAACGGCATTTACCTCTTGTTGATCAACAGCAGGGCGGCCATTTCCTCCTCTGATCCTGGATTAAGAACTAATTTATTGGCTGTGAAAATGTTTTTGTGTATTTAACATCATGGTTAAGGATAAGCTTAGTGAATAAGGTCAATAGTGATCTGCTTAACCCCCTAATTTGGTTAATCTGATCAAATCTCATATTAAAAGACTTCTGGCGGGAGTTCACTTTTAATTTCAGGTAGTCACAGTTACAAAAGTTCAGCTTTAGTCTGATTTTTAACACCCCATTGGTTCCTGAAACTATGGAAGCTTGTTTCTGCCACGGAATAATAAAAAAATAAAAATAAAAAGGGTAACTGCATAATTTTGTCTAACAATTCTGACTTTTTTCACAATTTGCTGTTGTCATTAATTGACCCTTCACAAAGACACTGTCCCCCCCCCCCCAGTTACTGTTACTGCTATGTCCGGTAAACCATGTCGCTCTCACACCACACAACATGTTCCCACGTAGTGAAAAAAAAATATTGCGACGCAAAGAGGACACGGACAACGTGCCAACAGACAAGAGAGAACAGGTTACTTCTCGTATGAAACAAAGTCTTAGCTTTCAAATTTTGTCATTTTTTAAGAAATTCAAACAATAAATACTGTTTTGTGGCTCTGTAATGTGTCATGACAGATTGCTGTACCGCATCAGTTCAACCGGCATGTGAACCGATCATCTTTTCATATTTGCTTAAAGCATGAAATAAACATGAATGAATATCAGAACATATTTTATTTCAACTGCGAAAAGCCGTCAATACACACCATTTTTCATATTTAAGTCCACCTATGTTAATCTACTCTCCTATCTGGATTGTTTGTCGGACAAAACGGCAAATTCGGCGTTATGATTGATCAGATTGCCTGTCAATCAAACTCCCTGCGAAAGGTCAATTGCAAGATAAACTCAGAATTGCAAGGTATAGTATAAACAGAGCTATAAATTCGCAATTGTGAGTTAAAATCTTGCAATTCTGACAGCCTTTTTTTTTCCCGACCTGGGATGTTAACTCATAACTAATAAACATGCAATTGCAAAAAAAAAAAAAACTGAATTGTGAGATAAAAAGTTGCAATTATATATATATATAAAATATATTTTTATTATACATTTTTTTTGTGCCAGAATTTTTTTTTGCAAAATGTACACAGAATTCTGAAGAAAAAAGTCAGAATTGCGACATGTTGACTCACAATTTTTAAGTTTATAACTCACAATAGCAAGACTTGGAATTCTGAAAAAAAAGTCACAATTGTGATACATAAAGGCATACATAAACTGTATGCCTACATTCTGCTGGTACTGTACAAGCTAACTAGCTTTACACTGAGAGAGGTCTATTTGTATACAAATACAGCACTTATCCCACACCAAGGAACCAACTCTCTTATTGCCAGAGTAACACTTCTGTTCACCCCAAAGTAGTGTCTTTTTCCTTCCAGTGTTTTAGGTCATAGCAGTTTTCAGGAACATTTGTCTCTAAGTAACCCTACTAATCACAAAGCTCCACAGAGAAGCCTCAAGCGCTGAAGTTTCCCCTCAAATCCCTGTCAAAACTCTACAGACCGAAAGGATTAAAGAAGGAGGAAAATGATGTGGTGGTTCTGCATTTCACTGCAGAACAATTGTGAAAGTGTCCGTAAACTCTGAAGGTTTTTTATTTTTATTTTTTTGCATGAATTGTCTTAAAACATTTGCCAGCAGGCTGAACATACTGTAAATCCTGGGCAAACATCAGTGCTGTAAACTGTGAATAATGTGCTGTTGACTTTGCATAAAACCTGTTCCCACTGCGCAAGATAAAATTGAAGTAGTTGAGTATGTGTAAGAGGCTCGGTGAACATGTGCAGCCTCGATTACATTAGGTATTTGAAAACGAAAAAGGTCAGAGAGCGGGTACCAGATGCACACCACAGCTGCTGCTTTAACAACACATCAAGTTAATAAGTGAAAACAACAGACAAACCACTGATGTCACATTAACAGGATTAGAGACCACTTCATGCAAAAAGGGGGATTAATTGAGCTGTGAATAAAGTTTATCTGTATTGCGCCATATTCAAACAAGCAATGATAAGTCGCTGATGGGTGGAGCCAGTGAAAACCAACGCACTAAAGCTGATTATTACCATTATGCTTTGTGGGTCAGTTGCGATGCTGGGAGCACACCGAAATAAGAAGATGGGAGAGCAGGAAGCAGATGAGAGATAACAGAGAATCTCCAGCAGGCAGCCTTCCTGCCTATTACTGAAAGGAATGAATGATATCTAGTTTAACTGTGTTGTCTATTGCCTAGAGGCGGAACCATGCTAAAGCTATCAGTGCTGTTCCAAAGAATATGCAAAACTAGAGATTTTAACAAATGGTCTCCTATTTCCTGTTTGATGCTTTAGAGAAAGATTACTGGATGTCACTGTGTGATAGTCTTTATGCCCAAACTAATTCCCACTCAGCACTCACACTCAGCAGTTTCCGTTTGAAATCAAAATATATGCAAAAATATATATGTAAAATAATAATAATAATAATAATAATACATTATTATTATAAATAATAATAATAATAATATACTATTGTTAAAAAACATTTGGGGTATGTTCTTTTTTAAAGAACTTTAAAATATATATGTTCTCTATTTTAGTATATTTTTAAATTACCCTCCAGAAATCACTGACATGCTGATTTGGTGTTCAAGAATCATTTCCCATTATTATCAGTTAAACACAGTTGTGCTGCCTAATATTTTTGAGGAAACTGATACATTTTTCAAAATTCTTTGATAAATAGAAAGTTAAAAAAAACAGCATTTATTTGATATGTAAATGTTTTGTTCAAATAATGTAGAAGTCTTTACTGTCACTTATGATTAATTTACTGCACCCTTGCTAAAGTATTAACTGAAAAAAAAATCTTACTCACCCCAAACTCTCTCACACACATACACATTCACACTCTAAGGATTAATTATTAACTGTGCAAATTGTAGCTGTCCAAAGAAGGATACCAGAAGGGAAACTTGACATAATAAATGCTCACAATAATTATAAATGACATTTTTTGTACAAAATCAGTGGTGAAATTTTATCCTCTAAAGTAAGGAGAGACATTAGTTACAGAATGCTATCTAGATGTCTTTTGATGACAAGATGACTTTTGAAGTCAAGATGAATCAAAATTTTAAATGCCACAATGAAGAGCTGCAATCCTGCAATGAAGTTACGATCATTATGATAAATTATCATTTTAACTCAGGGCCCAACAAGTTGACATGAAAATTGTATTGAAAACACTTCAAAAACACAATGACTGTCATAAACCAAAGGTATTTATAGAAGGAAATGCAGTTATTTAGTAAGACGTGACCAGTTTACCAAGAAGTCGAAAAGAAGATTTCAATACATTTATTCTCTTTTCTTTAGAACAAAGCAAATGACATTAGATACATAACAGGTGTTTTCCCCCATTCTGTCTCCCTAGTGGCAAACAGAGCAGTAAATGAGATGTTTATATAGGAACAATGAAAATACGAATGCTATGATCCTTTCTCTGCAGGTAAATAAACTGATAAATAATGTACAATGTGCATTCTTCCTATCTTAAAAGATTCCTAGACCGACTCGCTGGCCTCATTTGAAGTTTTCCCCAGCTCACTGGAGGACTGCCATGTCTCTATAGAGACCAAAGTCTCATGCTCATTCTCTAATCGCACAGAGGCGTATGACCCGGAGGATGAGGAGAAAAGAAGAAGAAATTACTTTCATTAAGAAATTCAGATTTCTTCCATCCTTTTGATCTTGTGCCAGAAGAACATTTATGCTGATGAAATGCATAAATAAAGTTCTTAAATTATCCCGGCCCTCTTTAGCGCATGGATCCAAGTTGGAAAACTTCCAGAGGAAGACAAGTACAATCATTCTGAGAGCTGATCAGTGTAGTGGGGGTGATTCAAGAGATGGCCTGAGTCACCGATACTTCAACTGTTCAAGTGATTCATCTGTTGTAGTACACAGATAGACATAATAGTCTGACGCTGTTCTTAGGAACAAAGGTTAACTATTGCTTTGCAGTCTTGTTACTTATAGCCTATTTTCTATCATTTTGAAGTTCTGCAAAACGGAGCGAAATGAATGAAATATACAAACTCAGTGTCTCTCTCAGTATATTGTAATTTGGCTTGAAGTACAGGGAAAAATGAAGGGACAGTTCACCCCAAAATGAAATATAAAAAAAAAAACATCTCAGTGTTTTGTCTATACAATGAAAGTTAGTGGGGTTCAGTGTTGTTCGACCCCCAACAGTCTTCTTTTGTGTTCTGCAGAAGAAGAAACAAATCATACAGGTTTATATAAGGGCGAGAAAGTGATAACAGAAATGCTATTTTTGGATGAACTATCCCTGTAATATCTAAAAAACAGCAGCAGTCAGGAAACCTGCACTGCTACGGTGTTAAAATTTATTATTAAAGATTTATTATTTCCAATTTGCCTATGCTCCCTTGAATATTCAGTAATGATGCTGTTCACTGTGCCCTAGTCGCAGCGGTAAGTGTAGATGATTTAGTAAGGGTTTACTGAAAAGCTGGAGGAGTGGTAAGTTGGTTTTGGCTTTGGTGACAGTGCTGGAAATACTCTGGATTTGCCATTTTGAGCAGTGGGCAACAAAGAAAGGCAGTGAAACCTCAGTGCTAGGGCTATATGTTATAATTTGGAGAACTTGGCATTTCCTACAGTATCAGCTACCTATGATGCAACAGAGGCTGTCATGTTGTCAAATATGAAAATTCTTAACTTCTTCTTTGGGCTGACATAAATCAAGAACACAAAAACAGAGAGAGGTAGAAAGTTACAGGTTAGATAAATGGATCTGCACTTTCAACACAAACTCAGAGCAATTCATAACTGTTTTATATTTTGTCGAATTGGTGGCTAATTCAAAATTCATACATTTGTTTTTGTATGACCTGCTTAAGCCCCAGTGATGGTTATGTTTAGGGGTGGACATTCATGCTTGCTTTTTCCTAAATATTGTAAGTTTTCTTACAAACTACATAATACTAATTATTACAAAATTGCACCCTCGTAAAATAGTTACTGTACATTTTCCCATAAAATCAGGTTGGCATATTTGTAAGGGATAAAACACAGTCAGATCGGCGCTTTGAGTCAGGATCCCGATCACTCAGTCAGAGCTGCTATATGGCTACTTCCAACTGAATACATGCATGAACATGGAATATGCAATATTGAGTTAATAAAAATTGTGTGGTCAGTCATACAGTGTTGCTCTGGTCAACAAGGCATCTGTTTAGACCGAGATGCCCAAACCAGGGCCCACATAATGACCTTTGATTTGGCCCAAAATGCCATAGCACAAGAGGGCATAAAAATAACATTTTTATTTATTATTTTTGCTTTTAAATTTTGTGAATATAAGTGAATTAAAAAATAGACTTGAAATATAGTTGGATATAATGCAAAATATAATTTTGGCTCACAGTATGGCCCTTCATAGTGAAAAGTTAGGCAACTCTGGTTTAGACCATTTAAATTGTTAAACAAATCTGACCAATTTTAACAATATTCTGGCTTCTTTGAAATTTGCATTGTCTGTATAAAAGAGAAGAACACTAAAGAAAGTGCTGGCTCAGTAATACAGTGGTTTCTTAAAAGGGAAATAGGGAAACACTGAGGCCACAACAGAAATGTAAGTAGGCTACACATGCCATTGGAAATGGAAATAACACAAGTACAAACGGGAAACAATGATGAAATAAAAGGCAGTTTGAGGAATGGCCTGGTTTCTTTGTGAGTTGGGCTAATACTTATTTTTGGTGCTGACCGACTCTGGGTTTCAAAATGTTATACTTACAGTAAAGATTGATCAAACAGAAAAGGCCTTTTCTGCACTTTTGCTCTTGTCAGCTTGGAAATGGGTCAGTATGTGATCCACATAAACACAATTAAATAAAGAATCCTTTTATAACAATATTTCACTTTCTACAGAGCCTGCTCTCTTACATATAAAGAGCCATATGGCTGAGAAAGATCAGACCAGGTTACTGGTGGCTAAGTGTGAACTAATTTGATTGACAGGTCTTCCAAAAAAATTTGGTTGTCGAAATGGTGTGAACGAGTTTGTGACATTACAGCCTTTAGCACTTTGTGCTGGTATTTATTTAAAATCATTTGTGGATTTTTCTGGACCCAACCAATGAGTCAACGTCTGGCTAGAACAACACCATCTGTCCTAAAATGCATCTTTCTCCATTGACACCCATTACAAAATTAGCTACATACAAAATTAGAGTGTGAACATTAATAGCCAGCTATGTCCAGCTATTACAGACCCCTACGCAGAACTGCTAACTAAATGAACGCAATACTCTAATACTCTTAATGTAATCCCTTTTTGTCTCCCACACAGAGTAGCTGAAAACTCTGCATTTCAAAACAGGAATTAAAAAAGTGTTTTGTAATGATGACAAACAAAATATGGTTCTCAAAACTTTTAATGTCTACCAGCACATGCAGATGTTGCACAACTCTCAAATGTGGGAAAACATGCTCAGAAAGTTTGTTAGCTTTTTATAAGAAACTCCTAACCTCTAGTTCGATGATAAATGTTAATTTTAATTTCTTACGGTAACTGTCACTCGTTTCCTTTTCTCTTACCGTTCGCCTGAAGAAATGAGAGAATTTTCAACAGATATTTTCAGAAACAAAAAAAAAGGAAGGTGGACGGTGGAGGGAGTAAAAGGAGGCCCTGATTTGGTTTCCAATCTACAAAGGAAAGTAATCCTATCTGGCGGTCTAATGTGATTTTAATACTCGTGTTACATCTCAAGTGTGATTTGCCCGTGTGAAAGCTTATCAGATGCATGGGATGGAGTTGAACGTGACGCTTGTTCCTTTGCATGCGAGGCCACTGTTTGTCTAATCTTTATGCCTCTTATGGATTTGACTACCGAGCTAACAAGTGTGAAGCAGCTCATCACGGAAGAATGAGGAGTGTGACAGGAATAGGTGAATGATTATGAAAAGAGCAACGGTTTGGGTAACATTTCTGAAAGAACCTAAATCCAGGTTTTATACAGAGCCAGATGCTTCTGGCAGATCTTAGACAAGTCCTCAGAACATGGAGCTAATGAGCGCTGAAGCTAGCTTCATATGAAGACAAGGAAACTAGAGCATCAAAGAGCATGCAAACTAGTGCCGCTGAAGTATTTCCTCTTGGATATGTGTGTAGAAATGTGCTGAGCGGCAAGTAAACTAACAGTGTAAATGTGTGCTTGCAGACAACAAAAGATGAGGTCACGATGTATCACTATACATATCTATCTATATATACATGCATGTGTACTAATAAATTGTGATCTCATCTGTTGTCCACATGCATGCAGATACATATAGAATAAAAAAAAAATAATAATATTACAAATTATTAAATATAATTTTATGTTTATATATACACTTCAATTCAAAAATGACAATGCAGGATTTTACAAAAAAAAAAATCTATTTCAAATCAGGGTTATTATCATGACTAAAACTAAAATTGTAAAAAACAGTTGTCATTTTTATTTAGTTTAACCTGTATATACTGAAATAAACTAAAACTGAAATAAAATTAATAAAAACTATACAGACATATATCTTTAAAAAATTACAATAAACAACCAAATTACTAATACTTTAAAGGGGTCATATGATGTGATTTCAAGTTTTCCTTTCTCTTTGGAGTGTTACAAGCTGTTCGTGAATAGATAAGATCCCTTAAGAGATATTCTTGATAAAAGTTAAGACTCATCCATGCCCTCCTAAAACGCCTCATTTAAACACACCCACACAAATCTACGTCACTGTGTGGGAAGATTTGCATAACACCGCCCAAATGTTTAAGCAAAGAAAGAAGGCGTAACTTTGATTCTCGCTGTAGTACTGTTGCCGCCATGTCGTGGAGACGCTGTGTGTTTCGTTGCGAAAGCAAAACTACTTTGTTTGGCCTTCCAAAAGAGGACACAACTAGAAATCAGTGGTTAAGTTGTATTTACAACACTGTTCCAGAACAGCTCAAACCAAATATTTGTGTGTGTGGGCAACGCATTTTACGGAGTACCGTTTCCTGAACCTGGGAGAGTAGCCTACAATGCCGGCTGTTCTGACTCACAGCCTGTAAGTATGTTTTCATATTTAAAGAATTTGTCACTGACTATTCAAACGCGAGTTTTGAGCAGTGTAGAGTAGCGCTTGTTGTTTGTCATTTCTCCGATCACAAATGCAGACATGATTTTATGTTTACGCGGCGCAATGCAACACAACGCGTAAAAATGAAGAATAAGTAATTATAATCAGTAATTGTGTCCCACTGGATGAAACAAATGCCTCGTTTGTAATGGGTTTTATTGGTGTGAAAATATAAAAATAAAATCTGAAATCTTACTCTTAAAATATTAATAAAAAACATGAAATAGTATCTCAATAATACTAAAATAACACTGTTTCAAATAAATGCTGTTCTTTTGAACTTTCTATGCATCAAAGGACCCTGAAAAAAAAAACATCAGGGTTTGCAGTTTTTTAGATTGATAATAAGACATGTTGAGCATGAAATTAGCATATTAGAATGCTAGAATGTGAGAAATGTGGCAAAGTGCTTTGTTCATGACACATAAGATGCTGTGCTATCAGCGACCTGGATTTAAGTCCAGCCTGGGTTATGTTATGGATATTTTAAAAAAAAAATCCTGTCACATCTGCACCATCCTAATATAATAAAACCAAAAAGGCCAATAAATAATAAACTCACACATGCATTCCTCAACATTAGAAAGAAATGACTGTAAAAATTACATACGTATGCACACCTGTTGTGCATCTAGCAGATATTTTGCGTGACTAAGAACACTTAAAGGAATAGTTCACCCAAAAATGAAAATTTTGTCATTATTTACTCACCCTCATGTCGTTCCACACCTTTATAAGTTTCTTTCTTATGTTGAACCAAACAGTTGTTGGTCCCCATTGACTTCCATAGTAGACAAAACGCTCATTTATGGGTGAACTATTCCTTTAACTATTAGTGTATGAGACCCAGTGCGTGTATATTGAGCATCGAGCAGATCACACTCACGATATAGCAGGGTTCGCAGTAGGCCTTCTTCTCCATGGCATAAAAGGGCTTCCCTCGGAGCTTAGAGCCACAGGTCATGCAGATGAAGCAGTCCACATGGAAGACCTGGTCCATGGCAGTACAACCCGTCCCCTCACCGACCACATTCTCCCCACAGCTTGCACAGCGACCTGCAAAATACAGCATTGGAATTATGGTTCAGATGCAGAAGGAAAATGACATAAACTATAACAAACACATTCAATACTATACAACATAAACACAATATAAATTTGGTATGATAAGGTGAGAGAGATTAAAAAAAGACTGTAGAGGTAAAGGTTAAACAGATAATACATATGTAGTGTAAATAGCACCATCCGACACTTTTATGTGAAAACATTCTAATTAAGAACAGCTATTTTAAGTGGTGATATGGTTTATTCACCCTTTGCTCTCCTCCAAACCACAAGGTTTCTGCATCTATTTTTTTCAAAGGAGATGAGATGTTTCAACTATAAAGAAAACTAACACTTCAGCTTTCAGCTTCGGAGATAATCTTGAAGAAACAGTGTGTCTGTTGCCCCTTTCAAGCCAACTCATCTTTGTGGTACAACCAATGATAACAATCTACTCTACTGAGTAACTGCAAGTCTTGTGGATAAAAATAATTAAAATAATCAATGTCAAAGGAAACTGAATATGAGGAGCATTTTTAAAGTTAGACTGATACCATCTCCAGGGAATTGACCCCTTTAAAGTGTTTGGATTTTTTTTTCTTTTTAAAAAGGGCAAAGTGATCAGTTGCCCTACAATTGTTGAAATCTAAGGCGCTTAATAAGGTCAGTCACTTAACAGGGACTATAGTGAGCTAATTTTCCCCTTTGTGAAGAGAATGGAGATCAATGCATCACTGCTTGCGCAAATACCACCCGCCATCTGTCAACTCCCTCATCACAAATTGTGAAAACACATGCAACTTATCACTCAGACGGTGGCAGATGTGTAAAGAGCAGCTCATATTTAAACAAATCACTAATAAATTCCATTGAACCTCTGTTCAGACCAAACTATCCCTATATAAAGCCACGTATAATATCTCCATTGGGATGAGAATAGGATTAAACAACGCATTGGCACATTGACACGCACACAATCTTTTCATGATAAAATGAAACTTTGGAAGTGGAAAGAGCACAATCTTTGTGTTATAGGGCATTTGGTATTGCACCGAAAAAAGATCCTGATTGCATATTGTGGGACACAGCATTTGGATATCTGTAATTGAGTCGAAGCTATCTTTAATTGAGCTTAAGATGTCTCCAACTCAATGCAAAGATATCTTCAAACCAATTAATGGCTAGCAGTTTAATTAGCAGTATCAGGAAATAATGCGCTTTAGAGCCATATCTTATGGTGTTTTCCTTTTTACACATCTGAGGACAGATACGATCTAAAAAAAAAAAAGAGAGAGTGTGAGATATTACGAATTAATTTACTTAACTTTAGTTCTGTATTTCCTCATTTTTCTTTTCTCTCTCTTTTGTGCTTCATTTAAGCCTGTTTTTAGAAATGATACACTCTCTGACTGCAATGAGAGCCAGAGTTCAAGCTTGTCACAGACAAAAGGCGAAGCAGTGAGCAGGAGAAATATCAGACACGCTCCCATTTTCACCGCTGAAGCTGTCGGCGGCATCAACAAAACAGACTGAACTTTTCTGCTCTTCAGATTAGATATCAAAGCTGAGCTGAATATGAGCACCTCTTCTCAACAAAGTTTTAATCGTAGATGATTCTCCTCACGCGTGTGGATTAAGACATGATATCTGTTCAATTCAGTCGATGCATTGCAAAAAGTCATTTAAATCAATACTTTTATCTAGTTTTCCATTGAAAAAAAATAAAAAATACAAACATCATTAAATAAATGACTGAAGTAGTAAAATTGATAAAGAGATAATAAAGAGAATACATTTTGAATTAAGTTCTTCTCGCCACTGTAAACAAGGATAAATGTTATTTATATTCTCTAAAAGTAACAGCATCGTTGATATTAAGCTATTTTGCTTATTAGATGCTGTAAATGTACACTACCATTGAAAAGTTCGGGGTCAGTAAGATTTTTTGCTTTTATTAAGCAAGGATGCAATGAATTGATCAAAAGTGATAGTAAAGACTTTTACTTTTTTTTTTTTTTAAACAAATGCTGTTCTTTTGAACACAGTAATAATAATAATAGGAAAATTTTCTTTAGCATCAAATCGGCATATTAAAATAATTTCCGAAAAATCATGTGACACTGAAGACTGGTATAATGGCTGCTGAAAATTCAGGAATAAACGGCATTTTAAAATAGGAAACATATTTTGAATTGTAATATTTTTCACAATATTTCTAAATTGAATGTATTTTTGATCAAATAAATGCAACCTTGGTGAGCTTAATGGGACTTCAGTAACAATAAAACAACCTTACCAAGCCCAAACGTTTGAATGGTGTTTTAAGATTATTATTATTATTTTATTTTTCCAGAAAATAATATTTTGCAGCGTGTAAAGACAAAAGTGCTTAATAATTGACTTTGTGGATAACGGAATAACAGCCAAACAGAGCATTACTTCAATTAAAGGCACTGTGAAATGATCCGACACAAGGTTTCCATGCATTGTCACACCTGTCTATGAAAAAACAGCATAAAAAAAATGAATGTCATGTTGATTCATAATTACCACTTAGCTCTGTGTTGTGTGCCCCGTGTTGAACTGTCACTAAAACTAATGTGAGCTACTTCACTGACGCTGATCTCTAGATAATTTCCACTCCAACCCCGCTGAGCTGTACCTGAAGCAGGGTTCCGCTGAGGAACAGCACAGAGCAGGCGGAGGAAATAATGTGAAGCCGTCTGCCTGCCGCGACTCCCCAGGGGACCTGTGGGGGTGGGTGGAATCCCAGGCAAAGGTAATCACTTCAGATGGGCTGAAACGAGAGCGGCTCTGGATCACAGGCCCCTCTGAGCCAAACAAGTGTGTGAGAGAGACAAGCACAGAAAAAGAGAAGAGAGAACGTGAGTGGGAAATACGGCCAAGGGATGAGCGCAGGTCACCCTCAAAGCCTGAGTGCAGGAAACCGTTCGGAAATCCTCTTGCCTTTCAGTGGAGTGGGAATGCCGTGGACTCACAGGATGTGAGAAGAAAGAAATCCTCAAATGCCTTTAGAGCAGTTAAGGTCATTTTTGTCAGGTGAAGGACCATTTAATCAGTAAAAATGGACCATCTATCACTCAAATCCAGGGGGGACTGCACATCTAACCTCAAAACAATTAGCTACAAGCAGTGTACAACTATAATTATACCTTATATCGTACATCTTATCTTAACCCTTTGATGCACATCATGGGTCTAAAGTGACCTGATTGTGTTTATTTTTTCTATATGTTTGCAAGAAATTAATTTCATCATTCAGAATTCCAGGAATTCCTCAATTAACTTGTTTTTGATCATCACAAATCCTTATTTTTATTTTTTCTTTCTTACTTTTTAAATAAAAATCATTTTTGTATCACTACCCCTCTAATGCACAGCATGGATCTAAAATGACCCGTATTCATTTTCTGTGTTATTTCAGTTATGGATGAGTGTTTCTTTGCTGAATATCTATAATTTATTATTCCAGATAGCCTTTAAGTATATTGTTTTTGACTTCCACAAATTATTATGTTTATTTGCCCTTTCTTCAAAAAAACATGAATTTTACACACATGGATCAAAAATGACCCATATAGAAACCTTCGATATTTGCTTTTTTTTTTTTTGCAAGTAGGAACATATTTACTTCAGAAAACTATTCACCCGCCCCACATTTCACAACTCAACATGGCTGCTTTTGTATAATTGATGCATTTAGTCTTATTTTATAATTTATTACCACAGAAAATATTTGATATATTGTGAAAGATAACTGGATATAATATTTGAATGTTAGGCTAAGGACCTTGAAATCTATTACTAGTGAGACAGAGAAACATGTCTAATACTATTAACTAGCTTATTGTTGACATTCTCTTTTAGCTAGCTAGTGTTAGCTAGGTCAACAAAATATACGTTATTATATACAAGTATATATCATTGCTGTCAGGCAGAAACCTCATATCTCCATATTTCATCATTTTTATTTTTATTTTTTCGTCATAAATCAATACTATTGGTCACCCTTTATGTCTGTCAGTGTTCCTGAAAAGTAATGGGTTTGGACATACAAGGTTTCTGTGGTGACAATATATAATCAGTATATACATGATCAACTGCTTGTTGTGCGCTCTTTATCTAGAGTGTTAGTATGGCTGTTCCCAGACATTCTAGATTAACGGCTGAAATGTTTGTACAGATGCTGCATGATGAGGAAGATCAGGCAATTCTTAGTCCTGATTCAGAGTCTGAAATATTTGATGCTGATGACCTAGACTATGTGCCACAGGGTCAATCTGGAGTTGTGGGTGTAAATCCAGCTCTCCTAGATGAAGAAGACTCATTTGATGACATTGAAGACTTGTCTGATGAGTCCTCTAAGAGCAAACTCAGACCCAGACCAACAGATTGAGTAAAAATGGTTTGCACCTACTCATCTAAGCGGAGAACATGGAGGGGGCCCATAGTGCCGTGGTGCAATGTGCTGGATGTTACCACCCTCATTGCCTACACCAGGGGCGGGCAATGTTGGTCCTGGAGAGCTACAGTCCTGCAGAGTTCAGCTCCAACCAAATTAAACACACTTGAACAAGCTAATCAAGGTCTAATGCCCAGTTCAGACTACACGATTTTAGCCCGATTTTGCAACAATTTGCTTGACGTAGGGTGTTGTGGGGATTTGTAAACGACAATGGGCGTCGGGACGCAAGATTCCATTGTTTCAGCACGTGTAGTGTGTCATAGTGGACGACAACCGATTCCGCATCTGCGATGCTTCACGACAGAAAGACTAGCATGTTTAATTTTTTTTCCGTTGTCCATGACGAGTTCTGTCACATCGGTGACGTTGACCAATAGCAGCACAGAAGCTCTTTCATACACAGGTTTCAAACATGGCAAAACGAAAGAGAGATGATGGTGCTGCTAGGTGGAATTATGAGATTGAGGAAGGGTTCGTGGAGCTGTGGCAACAGTACTCCTGCCTGTATGATGTGTCATCGAGGGACTACCATGACAGAACAAAGAAAGAAAAATGCTGGCGAACTATAGCAGAAGCGCTTCAGCAATGTTTACACTCTTGTTTTCAGAAGTCAGCCGCTAGTTCCGCCTTCTCGATGACATCACACGCGTCGTTAAAGACAGCACGTGATGAATGGTCGGGAAGCAACGTGTAGTCTGACATGTTTCTTGTCCACGACACGACAAGATTTTAGGAATCAAAATCATGAAATCTGAGTGACTATCGTGACCGACAAAAATATTGTGTAGTCTGAACCCGGCATAAGGGTTACTAAAAAACTATCTTTATCAAGATTGACGCAAAACTCTGCAGGACTGTGGCTCTTCAAGACAGACGTTGGCCACCCCTGGCCAACACCAACTTCACTGCACAACACCCTGATTACATGGGTGGTGTGACCAGAGCATGACAGCTAATCATCAAGGAGCTGGTCAAAAAGCTTGTCATGCCACATATGAAGAGGTGCTTGGAGGGCAGGCCCCACCTTCAAAACCATATTACAGAGGTAATGGGAAGATGTGGGATAAAAAACAAAACACAGCCACCACCTGGCCACAGGTATACATCAGGCAGGAGGGTCAATCGAAGAGAAAGAGGTGCAGGATCTGCCCAGCTGCCAAAGACAGACAAGTCAGCAACTGGCGTTCAGTGTCAGGCTTTTTTGCAAGGAGCACAAACCTGTAGTTGTTATTTGTGAAGCATGTAAGCACTGAGATGGCAATTTGAGATGGTACTGTACCTGTGTGATTTTATTTTGTTAGTTTTATTTTCATCTATTCGGTCACATTCACTACAATTCACTACAGTTGCACTACTGACAGTTCAATTTTAGTGTTATCGGTTATCAGTGATATGTGTATGTTATGTGTGACAAAGTGGCAAATAAACATATTTCAAGTGTTAAATGTGCTGGTCTAAGTAACAATTTTACTTAGACAAAAGTAAAACAAAATAATAATTTTAACAAAATGTCTTTATTCTTTTGTTTTATCATGCTTACATAGATGGGTCATTTTTGACCCATTTGTATGTAGTAACAAAAAACCTATGAAAAAAAAATATATATATTAATTTGTGGTCATTGTAAAAAGATATTTTGAATATTCATGGATCAAGGAATTTATAGATCAGGGAATATTAAATGCTGAAATAAACTGATTTCAAAAGATAAAACAAAAAAAAATACAAATGGCCAGTGAAGTATGAAATAACATAGGAAATGAATACGGGTCATTTTAGACCCATGTTGTGCATTAGAAGGGCTTTTCATAGCTTGTGCATCAAAGGGTTAAAGAGCCTCACATTTACAGATACATAACTCTGAGTTAAACTAGACTTAGTTGAATATTTATTACTGAATATTTGACTAAATGAGCTGAATATTTCGTGACCACACACACACACACACACACACACACACACACACACAGGTAAACAACTGTCAGTAACGTTATTGAAGTGAGGTCCACAGAAACACTTCATCATAATTTAGAGAAATTACAGTTATCACAAACATAATCAGCAACACAGGATTAACTAGTTACATTATTTAAATGTTAGGGCTTTTTTGTGCATACAGTACATACACTACAAAATATTGGAATATTAAGATTTTTATGTTTTAAATCATTTTTTTGTTTTCTTTTTATCATGGCTGCATTTATTTGATCAAAAATAAATTAAAAACAGTAATATTGTGAACCATTTTATGCATCCTTGCTGAATAACCATATGAACAGTATCCCAAACATTTGTAGAGAGTAGGGTTAGTTTCTATAAAAATATTAAACGGCAAAAACTTTTCAGCATCCCTAATATACACTACCATATATTACATTGCTTTATTTTTACGTTTGTCAAAGTTAGTGTATTATCTTAAGATATCGATTCGGTGTTTAATGCAATGATTTTTAATATATTTTGCAAATTTTATATTATTGTTATTCATTTTTTTCCTGCTTTTTAAATGTTAGAAATGCAGGGATTAAATCATAATTATTCTATTGACGAAAAATCATTATACTTTCTTGTGGTTTATATATAAATGGTTACAGTTATATTATATATGATTACAGATCATTCAGCAACACCTGTCTGTAGGTGTACTTTATGTTTGTTATTTAGCAGTCATCTAGTTTCCAAAGACTCTAAGTCACGTTTCTCTCAATTTTGGAGTCAGTAGGGAATACAGAAAGATTCTCCACATAAATTACATCAGCAGATGCAAAGAAATCTCTACAGACACAAATAAAGTCACACACATTATGTGAAACCTAATTGGTGCAGGCAGGAGATCAGAGAGTCACATGTTCACAACTGTCTCTTTAATTGTGGGGCCTAAATGTTCTTTGACTCTTTTCTGGTGACTCACAGTCAGTCTCTGACTGAGAATAATAGAAAAGAGTTTATTTTTCAGTGAATAAATCAACACATTTTACCATCAGCCACTCTGTAACTACAACCTCACAAATGGAGGAATCATGTAACCCAATAAAATTGCTAAATGAACATAAAGGGCTGGACATAATGAAAGGCCAGTCCCGTTTACCCCCAAAATTTTTCTGGAAAGCCTTGAACTATATTACACTTGCTAGATGCAGATATAAGGGAAAGGACCACACATAAATCCATATTGTAGAAGAATAAGATGAATTTTAAATTGGTTTAAATCTTCTAAAATACAGTAGCATTTAAATAAAGGCCACAAATCTAATTTAGATTTGAATTAGTCGTCATGTAATTATCACAAGTACAGTATTTAATCACTTGTTATTTTGCAAAGATATGTGTAATGCTTAAGGGTAATCCATTTTGGATTATGTGATTAAAACTGAATAAAACAAACAAAAAACTGTCAAACATGAGTGATTCTTGTGCACAACGTTAACATATTTGCGATAAAAGGCCGCAACCAGATTCCTGCATAATGAAAGTGGCATTTGTACATCTCTATCCCGCTCAACTGCTTTTGAATCTCCCCCTTAACACTAGGCAGAAAGAGCTCATGAAAGAGCCTTCGCTTTCCCCTGTGTCCCCTGCTCTGGGACTGGAAGGTGAGTCTTCATATTAAAACTTCAAATAGTTCCTTTGTAACCAGAAGGGGTAGGAGTGGAAGAGTTCATTTACACTTTATACACTTTCTCTTCCGTCTTCACCGTCCCTATGAAGCCACCACACTTTCTTATATGCAACCTCGGGAAAAAAAAGAGAAAAGAAGAAATAATAAGGACGGAATGAAGGAAGAAGAAAGAGGCCGAGTGTGTTGCTCACAAGCCTTGTGAAAGGCTTAAAGCGGTTAGGCATTTTAATTGGATAAAAGGAGAAGATTAAAGAGTTCTTGACTGCGTTCCATAAATAACTGATTTCTAATGTATTTGTGGTGGCAGGCAGATGCCGTTGTTTGGCGATGGTGGATGTTTTGAGTGGCAGGCCTGCTAAGATTTCCTGCACATCTCCGTCTCGCCGCTCTTTGTTTTTTCACGCTGCGATGCAAGAGGGGTGCATGAAAAGCGGCGCGAGCGCGAGCAGCAATTTTGATCTTACATCGCCGGAAATCAAAGATCATGCGTGTAAAGAGGGAACGCAAAGAACTTTTTTGTGGAAGGCCAAACTTTCCTGACTCGCTGAGAAAAGAAGGTGCGATTCTTTAAGGAGGAAACACAGCCTTCTCAGTACTGGAAGACAAAGCGCATCGTGACAACGCGCATGTAAACAAATTAACACAACAGATCCACAACACGTATTCTGGGCTCGCAAGAACTTTGTTGCTTCAGAAATAATATTTTGCGGTGTGAACAACAGAGCGTTATTAGACAGAAATAGGAGCAATAATGCAACACAGATTCCCACAGATGGAATTCATCTTGTTTTTTAGGAACAATAGCGAACAACACATTCCTGCAGCTGGAGTGAAAAAATGAAATGATTTAAAAAACATCTGTTTCAACAGCAAATTCCGCTCCAGCAAATTATGCTGCTCTAATTCACAAATTTATTACAGAACAATGTTACCAAACATGCTTTGTTTTTTGTTTTTTTCCCACACAAAAAGCTGAGGAGAAAAATAAATCTGTTGTGACAGGCTCTGTGTGCAGAGAATTAAAAAAAGGTAAAAAGTCATGCCAAATGTTTATTTATTAGAGTTGCAAACACATATTATTGAGGTCAAGGCTCATGTTTTCATAGCCTATCTATTAATTTATACAAAAATTAAGTAAAATTCACATGTACAATGACTTGCATACACCTCTTACAAAATAATTTTTATATTTACCATATTAAGTAGTTTGACAATTTTTATTTATTATTATGATTATTTCATAAATAAATAAATACATAAATGTTAAAAAAAAAAAAAAGTATATATACTTCTATATATTCATATATGCGCGCACACACACACACACACACACACACATATTTGAAGTGGATCAATACATATTATATAAGCATTAAATGGCGTAGATAGTCAGAACACAAGAATATGGCTGCATATTTCTGTCTTTTTGTATTTTCCCCATTTTCTCTTTCTGTCTTTTCTTTGTGTGTTCATTCCAAATGCCTTGTACACAGCTGTTTGATTCTGGTTTTACTACAAATGACAAAAAGAATGAGTGGCATCAATGTGCTTCAATCTCTCAATGCCCCTTACCCATAACCCCTGTAATCTCATTCCCATGCCAGCAAATAATGATGAGGCAGAATGGGATGGGACTCCGGAGCAGAGGGAAAGGGGGGTTACATGCCACAATGCATTACCTCTCAGTGTGTCAGGCCTGCAGGGCAGCGTGCAGATGAGAGAGAGAGGGTGTGGGGGAAGCATATGGCTTACATGTCCTGATAGTAGGTGGGAACTGTGACATGGACAGGTGCCAGGGTGTAAATAGGGCGAACAGAAAAAACGAGAGAAAGAGAGATAAAGAAGAGGGCTGGAGCGTGGAGGTGAGCAAATGTGTAAGACTGCATGTTTGTGTTGCACAAAACATTCTTTCTTGGGGTCAAACGCTCACCCACGAATGAAATCTACCAACATGATTCATTGTAAGCCCCCCAGCTCCTTAAACTAGGCCTGCAACGCAGAAAATCTTGCAAGCCTCAGTGGAGCTGTCTCAACGAGGCACAATCGCCGGCTGGCACTCTCCAACAATGAAGGTTCGTGTTAGATATCACCTCACATGAACTATCGCGGGAAACAGGCCCTCACTGACCATCTGAAGTGTGAGCTGGGAGAGGAAAGAGAATGGGTGCTGGGGAAAAGAAAAGAAGAGAAAGTGAGAGGGGAGAGACAGATTTAAGTGGCACGCCACACTCTGATGTAAGACTAGAAAGCAGCGTGTCCTTGGTCTTGAAGAACTGAAACAAACACAGCATACGAGAATAAAAAAAAGCAGCCAATACTCGTGTGTGTCTGGAAGGAAACAGCAGGATCCAGACAAGGATATAACTACATATTCAGAACCCAATTTAATTATTTAAAGGAAAGTTCACCTAAAAATGAAAATGCTGTCATGATTTACTCACCCTTACGTTGTTCCAAACCCAACTTTTTCTTCCATGGATATGAATTTTTGAAAAATATCCTGGGCATTTTTTTAGTATAATGAAATTATATAATGAACTTGCTTTATTACAAGTATTTTGAAGCCATCCCATTGATATATCTACATATATATTAGAAATATATTTGTATATAAATATAATTATATATATATATATATATATATATAATACTTGCATGTGTACTGTGTAGTGTGTGTGTGTGTGTGTATATATATACAGTTGAAGTCAAAAGTTTACATACACTTGATTCTTAATACTGTGTTGTTACCTGAATGATCCACAGCTGTGTGTTGTTGTTGTTGTTGTTGTTGTTGTTTTTTAGTGATACTTGTTCATGAGTCCTGAACAGTTAAACTGTCTGCTGTTCTTCAGAAAAAATCCTTCAGGTCCCACAAATTCTTTGGTTTTCCAGCATTTTTGTGTATTTGAACCCTTTCCAACAATAACTGTATGCTTTTGAGATCCATCTTTCCACACTGAGGACAACTGAGGGACTCATATGCAACTATTACAGAAGGTTAAAACCCTCACTGATGCTCCAGAAGGAAAAACGATGCATTAAGAGCCGTGGGTGAATATGACAATATGACATAATAGAACCATAATTTTTGGAGTGTTTTATGGTACTTCTATACTTACTTTTGGGTCCTTTGTGAAGGTTGAGAGCTTCAGGCCTATTCATTGTAATTATATAGAAAAGAGCAACCACAACATTATTCAAAATTTCGCTTTTGTGTTCCATGGAAGAAAATTATGCGAGTTTGGAACAAATTGAGTGAACAAATCCTTTAAGAAACAAACTGTTACTGAAAATTAGCAATTCAACGATAAGTACACAAGTTCTCAAGGAAGTGAAGAGTTAGTGGAGAGGGGGGTAAGAGGCCAGAGCCCTTCCCTGTTGACATGATTACAGCTGATGGTGGGCAGGAACAGACTGTCCATAGGAAGCACTGGGACTTTTCAAGTCGCCTGACTTTCTAAAAAAAATGATATACTGTCCCATACAAGTATATAGATATCAAAAGGGAAATAACTGTTCTGACATGGTCACGCCAGCTCATTAAGGATAATATACAGTCTAAGTGTTGACTCATCTGCGGTAGTTACATGATCCAACCCACTTCTGCTGCTATCTGTCTGCTCATGAGCCTCTTAACTGCTAGAAGCCAAACATAAAGGGGAGGGAGGTCATCTAATCACCCACGATTTAAACTCGGGACATTATAATCTCATTATGAGTCTCATCTGACCACATAAATATTTTTGATCATTGCAGATTTTTAAATTATTTTTGTAATCTAACTGCACTGCCTTTACAATAAATAAAGGGCTATTTCAGACATGTATATGTAGCAAATATATTCTACATGCAGTATATACAGGTACTAGAGTCAAATCTGGATAGTGAAGGATTATATATAATATATACTGCTTGGGGATCAGGATTGCACCAGTGATTAAAACAGTCAAATCCACTGAACTGCAGATTCATCTGTTCCAAGTTTTGCCTGAACTACCAGGTTCTAGCAGCCTGTTTGCACCCTGTGGTGTTTCTCATTCTATACCACAACACTGTTGTGCTAAAGTTTCAGATCATCCCTGTATATTTTTATTTTCTCAATGTTTTTTTCAGCAGTGCTTTCCAGGTCCTCCCTATCCCATGAACACCTTCTTGTTTTGTTCAGTAGGTACTTCAGGGCCTTTGTGATCGACAATGGGAAATGGGCTGATATCGGGAAAAAGTATTTGTTTTATGTAGGGATGCCATTATCCATATGTTAATGTATAATTCTCTTCCCATTTACCTTACAGTCCCATTTACAAAGCCCTCTGAACTTTTTATTTCCTCAATAAAAACATAAAAACTCCTGTGGCAGTTAATTTAGTTATGTCCCACAACAAGCTTGTCATTTGTGTCACAACTTGTGATTTACGCTTGATAGTCTTGATGTCATAAGCTGTGCTATGTATTAATAAAAACAAAATTACTTTACTTACTCTTACTCATGAACAAGGAAAAACCCAACCAGTTCAACCGTGAAGTCGGGAGCATCAGCTCTCAGCCAAGTTTCAGTATTTGTATTCTCATTCACTTCTGGTCAGTTGCTTGTCTATTTTATTAACCAGAGACTTCAGATTGCCCAAGGCAGGTAAGGTCTGGATCTTTTCTTTTGATTCAAAGCTAAACACAAGCTTTATTTCCCCAGAATCACCGCGGGGAACCTATTGGCAGCTTGTAAACAAAGCATGCAGGCCAGCAGGCTGTTGCTTCTTATAGTTCAACAAAACTATTCTTGCAGTCCACTGTGGAAAAGTGTATTACAAATTTCCAAATGCCAATAAAACATGAAACATTTTGTGAAACTATGTCTGTGGTTAGTAATGCTTTGACATTAAACGTAAAACAATAAAACATTCAAAATATGTAAATATGTTATTAATGTAAAATATATAATTAAAAGTATATAATGTATAATTAATTAGGACCAACAACTGGGAGAATTGGATAAAATAATAAAATGACCAGAACTCATTTCAGTGTTTTATCTGGTGTTAAATCTGTGTTTTATTCAGTAATTACCCATAATCAACTTTAACTAGGTGCTAAATTCTCTACTGTAGTGCTGAGCAAATTGAATTCAGCACTGATTTTGTCAGAACATTGGCGTGTGCCTGATTTGCATAATTCATTTAGTGCACCGGGCGTTAAAACAATAAAGACAAAAATATGTATATACTATGTGATATGTATGTATAAGTGCATATGTGTGTGTGTATTGTGTATAAGATATGTATTATTAGTGAACTCATGTTTTCACAAACAAAGAGGGCCTTCCTAAGATGTTACATGCTTTTAAGAGCCACTATAAAAGTAGACAATGAAAAGCATGATTTGAAATGAAGAAAAATCTGAAGCTGACGGCATACAGCAACTTTATATAGTATGCGACTTTGATGTCATGCTGGCCTGCACACTGAAACCTCAACGGCGGGACAGAGTCAGTGCAGTTCTTGACCCGTTTTAGGGTTACAGCACTTTAAAATGCCACAAATCCCACGTTTTCACTCACACAAGTGGGAGTGAATTTTAAAGCACACTCCTGAGACTTCGCTAAGGGCAAGTGAGTAATATGCAAATGTTCAACCAGAGTATCTAGGACAATGCACAACGCTCTCTGATAGAAAGCTCTATTAATACACGCCGGGACACTGTAGCCTTTTACATAAGTGTTGATAGTGTTGTGTTTGAAACACAAAGCTGAATGCCACTTGACCCATTTACTACAGTCCAACGTCTGGGGTCTCGGCCCTCTACTATGTGTTCAAAAAATCTCAAACTCTTCCAAGATTCTTCATCAAGTTTTCATGGCAAGATGTCTTATAAATTATAAGAGCATCTCCAGCTGACTTTAGAAAAACGCTGCTATTCCCAACTCCTAACCGCAGCACAAAGAAAAAAGTTCTGGTTGACCGTTGAGTCATTTGCCTTTCGAAATCTTTAATCTGATTTTTCGAAATCTTTGAAAATTGATCTGACGCATGTTTGCACCCGATAAGTTTTTGAAGAGCCAAACTTTGGAGCTAAGGAATCGCTCCTCATCTAAACTCTTCTGAGAGTTCCCTAATGAGTTACACAAACGCAATTTCTCAGAGCACAAAAAATAACAGAATTTCTCGCAGAGTATATTGAGATAGAAATATCAATTAATCAGAAACTTCAGAGACAATTTTGGTAGCGATTCACTTGCACGACATATACAGTGTGCCTTAAAGTCTGCATTATTCAGTTCTGTGTCCCGCTTGTGCTCTTTAGAAATGAAATACCTCGTAATGGAGGGAGGAAGTGCTGTGTGTTGGCTTGAACTGTGATGAATGCAGCCAACTGTGAAAACTATTATGTGTTCCTTGTCTTTTAACTGATTATGTTCTAGCACAGTGTACAACTGAATTACCATGTAACCAATCTCTGCTAATAATTACGCCAATGTATCTCGCCTCAGACTTAAGGCATGTTGTATTCAGAATAAGAAACAGAAGAAAACTTAATTGTGTCTGTCTCTGGAGACACCGAGTCCTCTGTTCCAGCAGTACAAACTACAATATCCTCAATTGAGGGAGCACTAAGCGTCCAGCCGGGAGAGATCATGGCATTGACTCTGATTAATTTAGTTAATTATTAGCCTTGGGGTTCCACTTCAGCAGTCACTCACAACACCCGCTCTATCCCCTATCCTGCCCTTTTAAAAGGAAGGAGGCCTTGAACAAGCAATCAGATGGGTAGCAATTATAGAGTTTCTTATACTCAAAGGGTTCCTCGTCTTACAGTGCAGATCTTCAGAGGAGTTCTGGATGACATCCTGCAGGATCATAAGAGAAATCTTAGGGGAAGGGGATGTGTGGGGAAGAAAGGCAGCAATGGAAGAGGTAAGAAAGGAAGCGGTCTTGGTCTAAAATGTGTGCTGATGCTTTATGTGTGTCTTGTTTTGTCATTATAGACCCCATAAAAACAACTTTATTTTTTTTCCCTAAAATATTCATTTTGAAACAGGACATTGAGCTGGCTCAAATCAAAAGGCTGCTTTTAAAAATTTTAAATTACAGTTTGGCAAAACCACAATTTGCTATTGCTCATCGGTGGCATTACGAACAGATATTCTAGAAAACATCTAATTGGCCAAAAAAAAGTATGAATTATTTTTTCTCTTTCAGTGTTTAGTGAAAGGAGATGTATAAAACAAAACAAAACAAAACATAAAATAATTGTCCAGTCAAGTAAAAAATTTAAACACTCTAAAAAACCTAAAAGAAATGTAATTGTGAAAGACTATAAAAATGCTACAGTAAAGAAGTTCCCTTACTTTATACGGGGAGAAACTGTATTATATTCACATTACATTTCATGCAAGTTTACAGTAAAATTCTGTTAAATGTACCATTTTTGGAATAAAAAAAAAGAACAAGTCATCTTATAATTTACAGTGAAAAACTGAATTCCCTGGGTGACACCCTACATTTGAAGGTAT
This sequence comes from Sinocyclocheilus rhinocerous, assembly GCF_001515625.1. Classification (NCBI taxonomy): domain Eukaryota; kingdom Metazoa; phylum Chordata; class Actinopteri; order Cypriniformes; family Cyprinidae; genus Sinocyclocheilus; species Sinocyclocheilus rhinocerous. The sequence goes on from NW_015655145.1 coordinate 65,944, forward strand.
TTGGTTTACATAATTCTTGCTATTTTTAATGTATTTTTAACAGAATATTTCTGGCAACCATAGCTGCCAGTTTTTTTCCTCTCTTTTTTTCTCTTTGACACTGTATTTTACAGTGCATTTTTAGTACAGTGTATTAATTTATTTGATTAAAAATAGTTTAACATTTGAGAATTGTGTTTCTAATGCTTCACAAAAAGTATATATATAATAGAAAGTGCCTTCTGGAAAGTGCTATTCTCCCAGTAGAGATTTTAAATCTGTATATCTGCTAAAAGTTGTTTTTGTCAACTTTTAGTAGTACACTATAATACAGATTGCCACTAAGCTAACAGACATAAACTAAAAGCCACAATTGCATAGGGACTTTGACCTTCACATACAATGCTGCTTCTTTCTCTCTCCTGCTTTCTTTAACCTCATCACACCCCTGGCTTTCTTCCTCTTTTAGCCTCTCTCTTAAATCCCAGGAGTGCTGTGCTCTTGGTTTGATGCTGTGTGACATTCTCAGTGACTGGGTATGCCTGCTGACCTGGGTTCACACAGACTCATTTACAGGCTCACTAGCCTGCTTTCAACCTCCCTCTAGCCATTAAAGCAGTTTGCAAACACTGCGCATATATATGTGTGTGTGTGTGACTGTGCAATGTGCACTCGTGCCACGCGTTTACTCCGGGCCACTCACTGCTGACACATGCCCTGATGAAAGCAGGACACATCAGCCCAACCCACCCTCTCTCTTATTTCGTTTAACCCTTACACCTTGCTTCATGCAAACCAGTTTTTTACATACAGGCGAACTAAGCACTTCAGAATAAAAGTGCATGTCAATATAGAGAAAAAAGCATGTTGCAGCTTCTGTTGTCATGCCTGGAAATAGGACAGGATTGTGAGGGTAGGGGCTTTCATATCAATGAGAAAATATGATATAATCATATTTATATATCATATATAATATTACATTTACATTTAGTCATTTAGAAGATGCTTTGGTAAAAAAAAAAACACATACTTTGGTTAAAATTTCTCAAAAGGTAGTGTAAAACTGCACCCTTTTCACCCTGTCAAAAACAGCTCTTTTCACACCAAGCCGTTTCAGTGCATTTCCCTTTAAATGCTAATGAGCTCTGCTTTCCCCGCCCCTCTCCCTCCGTGGGGTGATGCGCAGTTCTCTGAGAGACTGTAAACTTTAGCCGCATTCATCGTGAAACTTGCTAACTAGCACATTATTAGGAAAGGCAATTTGCAAAATTCATTAATAAAAAAACAGCTGAATCACGAATGATTCGCGCGAACATAGACGCAACATAAACAATCGAACATAAACAATAGTGGACTGATGACAGCTCAGGGCAGGTCTAAGGTAAGATGGCCGTGTCAATCAACAATCATGGGAGGGGCCTGGGTCTGTGTGACATCACACAGCCAAGAATCTGAGAACGACTTAATCTGAAAAAGGGGATATTATTTATCTGGATTTTTAAAAAGCCACTGGGTGGATTTTTATCATTATAGGGTGGCTGTGTATACACACTGCTAACACACATTTCAGTTCAAACAACATGTAAAAGTGAATTTTGCATCCGATGACCCCTTTAAAAAAAAAAGAAAGAGTAATAGAGTTTATTTGTATTTTATTATATTCTAAAACATGTTTAAGTTAAATTAAATGTACATATTAGATTCATGCATATACCTAGAAAGTTACACTAACTATAATGTTCAAAAGGAAAGCATTTATCTGATACAGAAAGCTTTTGTAACATTACACACTACCATTCAAAAGTACAATTCATTCATTCATTCATTCTTTTGAACTTTTTATTCATCAAATAAACCTGAAAAGCGGTTTTAAAAATTGATAATAATAATAATAATAATAATAATAATAATAAACGTTTCTTGCGCAAATCAGCATATTAGAATGATTTCTGAAGGATCATGTGACACTGAAGACTGGAGTAATGATGCTGAAAATTCAGCTTTACCAACATAGGAATACATTGCATTTTAAAATATATTCAAATAGAAAACAGTTATTTTAAATTGTAAGAATATCTCACAATATTACTGATTTTGCAGTATTTTGGATCAAATAAATGCAGCCTTTGTGAGCAGAAGAGACTACTTTTAAAAACTTTTCAAAAATAAATTAAAAAAATCGTACCCGTCTAAAACTTTTGAAGTGTATATATGCACACACACACACATTTATTTTTCATTGTACTACTACTACCACTACTAATTAAAAAAAATCTAGTTATCTAAATCAGATTTCTCAGACAGTGGAGGAAGTACTGTAGATGTGTAAAGCAGAGAGCTCTGTTTCCCAACCAAAGAGTGAAAACAGAAACTGACAGTAAGAGCTGATGGTAAGAAGTGCAGGGAATGTCTTCTGACACTTATGGTAAAAAGGGGGAAGCTCAGACTGCTGAGGGTGGAGGGACGAATGTGAATATAGCAAAACACTCACACACTCCAACACATACTTTAGGCTTAATCGCACTTCTGCAAAACAAAACCTGGTGTTCCCAGTCCTATTCCAGGAGATCTGCCTTTCTGCTCCAACCCTAATCAAACACACCTGAACCAGCTAATTAAGATCTTCAAGAACACTTGATAATTACATACAGGTGTGTTGGAGCAGAGCTGAAACTGAATTCTGCAGGAAGGTAGTTTTCCAGGAATAGGATTAAGCAACCATGGCCTACAGCTGCTTCCCAAAAAGACAGGAAATAATGTGTACTTGTGTCCTCATGTAAAGAACACAGAACAAAGGTCAATATATAGATAAAATGACATCATTGCCACATCCTTTTCAATCATGATGGAAATGTTACGTATGCCACACACACAAGCACACAGATATACTACTCACATAGGGTGAACATCTGTTCCCAGACATGTCCTGGCCCGGATTTCTAAAGTGCCTAAAATATCCTGGTTTTGGCTTTGTTTTCCTATTGTTTTCATACTAGCGACTGAAAAAACTGTTTGACCAATTGCATGCATTTAAACATAATTAACCAATCATGGCCTGTAAGAAGGTGGGATATACAGAGAACGGTCAAAGCAATGCAAATAGACATACATATAATGTATGAGGACTGCAGAGAGCATGTCAATAGGAAAACAAAGCCAAAACCTGGACATTTTAGGTAAGTTTAGAAATCCCAGCCAGGACACGTCCCGGAAATAGAGGATGAATGGTAACCCTAATAATGACCCTAAAAAGTATTTGGACACTTAAGTTAGCCAGTTTTTGCCATTGCTTTTATGCAAATGGTTATTTCTAATGGCTGTATGAAGGCAGGTTTGTGTGAGGTAAACTGGTCACATACCAAAATACTCCTCAGAGGGGGGGTTGTCCATGTCATACAGCATCTTCTTTGTCAGACGGTCCAGTTCCTCCTCAGGACGACCCTAAAACACAGCAAACCATGGTTATACATAATGTACACTCTCAATCACATACTAATCAGCTTGTATGCAAAATGTACAGGAGCTCCAATCTCACAAACATTCTATAAAACACGGTGTCGTTTACCATAACAAGATAACGCCAGGCTAATTAAAAGATGAGTTGATACAACAGATTTTCATGGATGTGCACAAGCCTCTCTTAATTAGATGGATCATCAACCTAACGAGATCATCAGTCTAACAAATAACTCCGACGTCAAGACTGTTGCTGAGGTTTCAGAAGGTAAAGTGAAGGCTGTGACAACTGCGTTTTCTCAAAGCACTCAAACACCCAAAATCTTACCGTAATGAACTTTATTAACTTCATCTACAGCTTGTTTTTAAATGACAGGTTGTTCCTGTACTTTTATTGGCAAAAGAGCTGAGCTTAAGTACTGTATGTTGTGTTTGTATTTCAAGTTCTTGCAGTGGGGTATGAAATTGGAATGGAATGGAATTTTATTAGAAATAATGTATCAAACATGCATCAATATTTTGTAAAAATGTACACTTAGACTGCAGTTCAAAGGTTTGGGGGTCATAATATTTTATATATTTTTGAAAGGTGTCTCTTTTGCTCACCAATGCTGCATTTATTTGATGAAAAATATAGTAAAACAGTAATAGAGTGAAATATTAATACAATAAAAAAACAGTTTTCTAACATTTAACATTAATTGTAATTTTGTTATTTATGTGAAGGCAAAGCTGATTTTTCAGGAGCCATTACTCCAGTCTTCAGTCACATGATTCTTAAAGGGGTCATATGACGTTGCTAAAAAAGAACATTATTTTGTGTATTTGGTGTAATGAAATGTGTTTATGCGGTTTAAGGTAAAAAAAAACATTATTTTTGACATACTGTACATTATTGTTTCTCCTCTATGCCCAGCCTTTCTGAAACGCGTCGATTTTTACAAAGTTCATCGTTCTGAAAAGCGAGGCGTACGCTGATTGGCCAGCTATCCACTGCGTTGTGATTGGCCGAATGCCTCAAGCGTGTGACCAGTGTTGCCAAGTCCGCGGTTTTCCCGCAGAATTGGGCTACTTTAACACTGTTGCCACGGGTTGAAGCAACTCCAATAACATGATATTTATCCCCTGGAATGCAAAATCTAACCTCCCCCCCCACCCCGAACGCGGTTGGGCTAGTTTTGTGTAGCGATTGGGCGGGTTTTCTTGTGAAAACCTGGCAACCCTGCGTGTGACGGAACTGTAACAGCCCTTACCATACTGTGATGCCTTGTCCCAGCGCATCGAGGCAAAACCAATAAAAGCCATTACAAACGAGGCATTTGTTGCATCCAGTGGGGACATAATTACTGATTGTAATGACTTATACTGTCTTTTTACGTGCTGCGTTGCCGCGTAAACATAAAACCATATATGCATTTGTGATCGGAGAAATGACAAACAACAAGCGCTACTCTAAACTGCTCAAAACTCGCGTTTGAATCATCAGTGGCAAATTTTTTAAATATGAAAACGTACTTACAGGCAGTGAGTCAGCATTATTTGTCAGAACACCGGCATTGTAGTCTACTCTTCCAGGTTCAGGAAGCGGTCCTCCATAAAATGCGATACACGAATATTTGGCTTGAACTGTTCTGGAACAGTGTTGTAAATACAACTTAACCACTGATTTCTAGTTGTGTCCTCTTTTGGAAGGCCAAACAAAGTAGTTTCGCTTTCGCAACGAAACACACAGCGTCTCCATGACATGGCGGCGGCCGAAACAATACTACAGCAAGAATAAAAGTTACGCCTTCTTTCTTTGCGTGAACATTTGGGCGGCGTTATGCAAATCTTCCCACACAGTGACGTAGACATGTGGGGGCGTGTTTAAACAAAGCATTTTAGGAGGGC
>NW_015655145.1:75572-80195 GCF_001515625.1 Sinocyclocheilus rhinocerous
AACGAAACACACAGCGTCTTCACAACATGGCGGTGGCGGCAGCAACAATAAAGTTATGCCGTTTTTCTTTGCGTGAACATTTGGGCGGCACAGTGATGTAGACATGTGGGGGCGTGTTTAAACAAAGCATTTTAGGAGGGCGTGGATGAGTCTTAACTTTTAAATAGAATATCTCTTTGGGTTTGAGACTTTAGTCTTTGCAACTTTAGGGATCTAATCTATTCACAAACAGCTTGTAACACTCCAAAGAGAAAGGAAAACTTGAAATCGCATCATATGACCCCTTTAAGTAATATGTTGATTTGGTGCTCAATTATAAATTGTATTATCTTCATAGTTGAAAATGCTTGTGCTGCTTATTTTTTAAAATTGTATTTATTTATTTATTTTTGGAATTATTGGATGAATAGAAAGTTCAAAAGAACAAAATTTATTTGAAATTTGAAGAATTTTATTTGAATCTTTTGTAATAATGTAAATGTCTTTACTGCCACTTTTGACCAATTTAATGCATGTTAATGCAATCCAATTTTATTTATTTAAAAGCCATAACACTTATGGGAAAAATATAATCTACATTATTATCATATTGTATACACAAATAATTTGTATGTATGTATGCATGTATTTATTGTTGTTTTTTGTTGTTTTTTTTGTTGTTGTGGTTGTTATTATTATGATTACTATTATTAATATTATTTTCTTTACTGCAATAACACACGACAGGGGCTAAATATGTGCTTAACAAAGACCATAAAACAAATTTTTCTTACAATTAAACATTTTAAACATTTAGCAAGTGACTTAGATGCATGAAAAGCAAAAGTCTCGAGGGCCAAAGAAGACTCTACCTTACAAATCCCATATTAAGAGTCACAATTTACTCTTTGTGCCTGAGCATGTCTGAGTGACACGGCGACAGTGGTAACATTTTAAATTGCCATGTTCAAATCTCATCTGTGGAGGATGTCAAGAAATTTCAGGCGTAAGAGTTTATATACAAGTGGTAAAGAAATTACATATTACAGCTTTAATTTAGGCAGAAATAGGTACTACTCAACATATCACGCCTCTGTTTTCCGTTTCGTTTAACCAAACGATCAAAATGACCAAGCCAGGTGATCCACATACAGACTGATAAACAAACAATCAGAATCCTAACCAAATGTCAGGGTTTTTGCATCCAAAACCATTAAAGATCATACAATGACCATTTGCCGGTGCAAAATAAGGTCAAACAGGAAACCACTCCAAAAAAACACATCAACAACCCTTTTCAATTACAAAAAAAAAACAGAGTTCTGCAAATCACCAGGGTTAAAAAAATGGAGCCAGAGGTCTGGATGCCTCTGGTGTTGGTGTTAACACAGGATATCCCAATATGAGAAGGGCTCATATAAAAACACCAATTACAGACACAAATCACAACCTTTGGTTCCCTCCCTCTGACCAACAGACACAAAATACTCGTTCTGCCTCAGTTTAGCAACAACTTTATCAGCCCTGAAGTTGTTCACTCATGCAGTTCCTTTCTTGCCACAAGTTCCTGCACCAATCTGCACACTGTCAGGTCTGTTAGACTTGTTCTGTCAGTAAGATACAAAGCCGGTGACGGCATTTCACACAGACGGTGGGAGGGAAAATAATGAAAACTTTCATGTGGTGAAAGCCCACACAAAAACTTTTAATTCAGCATATCTCCACTTCCTGTAGACAGCTAATTATTATGGTGGGGGTTAATTACTCGTATATGGACACAGAATATTGTGGATGGATGTAAACAATCAAGGAGTGCTCAGGAAAGTTTCTGCAGATCTATTTGTTAACCTGTGTCTGGGTATCCAGGTGGACCCGTATCCCTTCACAGAATGAGGGGCCTCTATATTTTCAAGAACTCTGATGTGTGGAGTTTCTCATTTGAGTTTCTCAATCGCTCCATGTGGTTTATGACAATTTGACATGTAATTTAACAGTCTGAGTGGGCACAGGGGATTATTGTGGACAAGAAAAACAACTAATTAAAAAGAGTGCTGTGTGTAATTATCTCTCCGTATGTACGACTTGTATAATAAACTGTTATTTATATATGTTAGCATTTGCATTATAGAAAAACAGTAAGGAAGAGGGAAATAAACACATGCATATACTTATACCCCCCATACACACCACATTGGATGTCCTGGCCTTTTGATCTGTGACTCATGTGTGAATGAAGAAAGTGTAATCAACTAAAGAATCCCCTGCTGTAGAAAACACAATATTTTCATATTAAACACACTGTGATAATATGTCCATCTTGCTTCTACCAACTATGAGTGAAAACAAAAGCAAGTTGTAAGGGGCAATTCCTTATTGTGTAGTTCTGAGTTTGTGGAGGGTGCAGAAGACCATTATACTGTGATTAATAATTGTGATTTTTTTTTATTTGTGAAGTATTATTAAAAAATTTGGATTGCATAATCAATTGTGTTAAGAACATCCAACATAACTACTGATTTCTGTGCATGTTCAGACTCTACCGTTAAAAGGTGCTCACCAGTGCTACATTTGTTTGATCAAAAATACAGTAAAAACAGTAATAATTTGAAACGTTATTACAATTTAAAATAACTGTTTTCTATTTTAATACATATTTTAAAATTTAATTTATGCCTGTGATAGCAAAGCCGAATTTTCAGCAACCAGTCTTCAGTGTCACATGTATGGGATGATATTAGACTCAAAATGATTAATAGATGCACGCACAATTATCCATGTACTGCATACATTTTATACATGTATCTTACTAACCACAAACAAATACCTTTCAATTTGAGTCTGTGGAATTCAGGATTAAATGATTGTGCAGCGATTTGTACAAATACAGACATGCTGACTGATAAAAATGTTCTGTTCTGCATTAATATATCATAAATTGCTAATGCAAAAAGGAATCTATGCATATGTGGATCAGGTGACACGCATGCATTAATTGATGTCTAGTTCGAGTCGATCTTGTTCGGTTCATTTGGATTTTGAGACTTCATTTTCGCAGTTTACAGCATTTCACGTCCCACACACACACAACTACCAACGAACAAGGCCCAGTGCAATTCATTAACGTGTACACGATTTGAAAAATTCGCAAATGTGCGTCACTACACTGAAACAAATGCTTTTCAACCGGTGTCTGCAGAGTTAAGAATTACATTAATGTGCAGCATTTTGTTCAAATAGACATATTTGTGAATACAAATGTTATAGTTTGTATTAAAATATCATGATTTGTGCATGTAGCGATTAAAATGTGCATCTGTGGATCAGGTGACACGCGTGCATTAATTAATTTTGAGACTTCATTTTCGCAGTTTACAGCATTTCACATCCCCCACACACACAACTACCAACGAACAAGACCCAGTGCAAATCATTAACGTATATATTTCTACGGTAGAGGAGAATAGTCAAACCAAAAAGAAACAAAGAAAACACAATGTAACATTTATGAAACCGTACTCAATGGCATGCGCACATGTGACTGGGGCTAGTACCATCTAGTGGTCACTGATTTTCTGTGGCTCAGCTGCGCGTGGATCGCGAGCTGTGTGTGTGTGGATTGGGCAAGGCTAAAAGGGCAGAACGAAAGTCTCAATTTTAACGAATCAAATAGAATCGACTCAGAAGAGACGTGAATTAATGCACGCGTGTCACCTGATCCACAAATGCACATTTTAATCGCTACATGCACAAATTATGATACTTTAATACAAACTATAACATTTGTTTTCACAAATATGTCTCTATTTGAACAAAATGCTGCACATTAATGTAATTCTTAACTCTGCAGACACCGGTTGAAAAGCATTTGTTTCAGTGTAGTGATTTTTTGCGAATTTTTCAAATCGTGTACACGTTAATGAATTGCACTGGGCCTTGTTCGTTGGTAGTTGTGTGTGTGAGCGTCGTGAAATGCTGTAAACTGCGAAAAGTAAGTCTCAAAACCCAAAAGAACCGAACAAGATCGACTCGAACTAGACGTCAATTAATGCACGCGTGTCACCTGATCCACATATGCACAGATTCCTTTTTGCATGAGCAATTTATGATATATTAATGCAGAACAGAACATTTTTATTCGCAAACATGTCTGTATTTGTACAAATCGCTGCACAATCATTTAATCCTGAATTCCACAGACTCAAATTGAAAGGCATTTGTTTTTGGTTAGTAAGATACATGTATAACATTTATGCAGTACATGGATAATTGTGCATGCATCTATTGATCATTTTGAGTCTAATATCATCCCATACACATTCTAATATGGTGATTTATTATTATCACAGATGAAAACAATTGCGCTGCTTAATATTTTTGTGAAAGCATGACAGTTTTTTTTCATGGTTTATTATGTTCAAAATAGTGCTGTCAAACGATTAATCGCGATTAATTGCATCCAAAATAAAAGTTTTTGTTTACATAATATATGTTTGTGTACTGTGTATATTCATTATGTATATATAAAAGCACACACAGACAGTATATATTTTGAAAATATGTACATGTATTTACATGTATATATTTATATTCATATGATTTATATTATATATAAATATATTTAATATATAAACATAACATATTTTT
>NW_015655145.1:81721-91577 GCF_001515625.1 Sinocyclocheilus rhinocerous
ATTAATTGCATCCAAAATAAAAGTTTTTGTTTACATAATATATGTTTGTGTACTGTGTATATTCATTATGTATATATAAAAGCACACACAGACAGTATATATTTTGAAAATATGTACATGTATTTACATGTATATATTTATATTCTTATAATTTATATTATATATATATATATATACATATATTTAAAATATAAACATTAACTTTTTTCTTAAATATATACATGCATGTGTTTGTATTTATATATACATAATAAAATAACCCAGTACACACTGGGTTTATATATTATGTAAACAAAAACTTTTATTTTGGATGCGATTAATCGCGATTAATCGTTTGACACCACTAGTTCAAAACAACAGCATTTATTTAATATGAATATAATGTTTCCATAATAATATAAAAGCCTTTAACTGTCACTTTTGATAAATATAATGCATTCTGGCAGAATAAAAGTGTTCATTAAATAATTTCTTTCAAACTTTTGAATGGTAGCGTACTTTTAGGTGGTACAGTTTAGATAGAGACTGTTGAAAAATGAAGCTACTAAAGAAATGTGCTTTGGATTTTACAGTTGCATACAGTATCTGTAATATTGTTAAAGACGTGCATGAGTATGAATGAGTTGATTCAATTACTGTCCAATATTACTAAAAAGCATCTACATAAATTACATGAGAAATATTCTGAATATTTCAACAGCTTCATCTTTTTTTAGAATAAAGGCTTAACCAGAATGTGGACCTTAAACAGAAAATTGTGTGCATGTAATTGGGGCCAGGGACTGAAATGTCACTGCATTTAGTGGCTGCTGAAACAGGTGGTTAGTGACTAAGACATGTTTTTGCATTGAAGTACCATGCAAAAAAGTGACGCTCACCCAAACCATTTAGCAAATTGGTTTGTCTTTCATGTGAGTTGTATGAGTCATTCAAAATCAAGACAGGAGTGCAAGACAGAATGATAGGCAGAAGGTGGTAAGAGGCAAGAAAGGTGTAAACAGACTTCTGAACCAAATTTAACTGAATAGAGCCTTACAGTACCGCTACGCTGTGCCATGGAGGAAATACTCACTTGAGTGTGAAAGCACATGTCTCACAAGCTCAATGCACATGTGCTGGTCTTTCAATAACATGGTTACGGTTTGCATTTCTGCTAGCATGAGGTCACTGTTTTCTCCCATAAAAAAATTATTCCCTGAAGAGTCATTTCCTCCTCTTCTTCCAAAAGGAACAAATAATTGTGCTATTCATGTGGCTCTGAAAGGTGTGATTTCCCTGGCTTGGACACTGACTGTTATCTAAAGATAAGGCAGTTACTCAATGATTGTTTCCTTTGGCAAGCCTCTAATCCCTCCATTAATAAGTCCTGACTGATAATCTTTTTGTTAATTAATCAGTATGAACACATTCTATACACTCTGACAATACTGTGGTACGCCTTCCTTAGTTTACTGTATGCTGAAGGAAAATACAAATTAATTAAATAACATTAAACCTCATTGGTTCTTGCATGCCATGTGACTTAATTATGATGTTACCATGCAGGAACCACTGAGGTTTGTTGCCATATTTGATTAGGGCTCTGTATGCATTAGTTGATTAATGTTTTGATTTGAGAGTGAGTAATTAAGCAGCACAACTGTGTCCAGCGTTGATAATAATAAGAAATATTACCTGAGTACCAAATCAATCAGCATGTTAGAATGATTTCTGAATGATCATGTGACACTAAAGCTTAAGTAATTTGCTGCTGAAAATTTAGCTTTGCATCACAGATATAATTTACTACATTAAAAAAAATTAACTCACCCCAAACTTTTCAACAATAGTGTGAATTTGGCCATGTTCAACAAACAAAGTGATTAACGTCAGAAGACTAGGACTAAACCACTTGCAGTTATATGAATTACTTCATACATACTACCTATATGTCCTTTTTAGAGCTTACAACTTTTGGACCCCAAGTTTCTCAAATATCATCTTTTGTGTTTTGCAAATGGAAGAAAAAAAAACATGGGTTTGGAGAGTAAGCAACTAAAGACTGAATTTAACTTTTTGACTGAACTATCCCTTTAATGTGATTTAGTAAGATGTAATCGGCTAACACTCTATGTTCCATTGAGGGAATCCATCAAAACGTAGTCTGATAGAATAATGGCTGTTTGGATGTGAGCAGAAGTAGAAAGGGGATGTATAATGACTTGGTGGTGTGCCAGAGGGGGGCACAGGTGGAGGAAAGGAGGTAAGGATGGGGAGAAGACTCAGTCAGAGGCTACAAACCTCGACTCTCATGCTGGGTTATCGGCATTCTGTCAGGGGCCATTACACACCACATTGCTGGTGTGTGTTCACCTGCTGCCCCCCACAGGGAGCATGCTCAGTGGGGCCATGGGCTAAACACCATCCCCAAACCCCCACCTACTGCACCAAACTGCCTTTACCCTCCGCTGAACATCAGTTTCTGCATTTCCCAGTTCTATCAATCTCTCATTCCCTTGCCCTCCATGACAGAATATTTAGAAGCAGGAAAAAAAAAATTTGGGGTTGCCAAGTGCTCTGTTAAAATTGACCCTGTAGAAAACGTGAAATGGGAGATTTTTAATTTTCTAAAATTAAACACCTTGTATCTTTTATTGATCAAATTTAACACAAAACTTATACTCAGTGTATAACAATGAGCAACCATATGATGTGTTTTATCTAGACAAAAAAAATTCAATGTACACTTAAATATAACATTTCCCCTCTGTCATGAAACACAAGGGCAGAAAATGCCTTCATGTCTCACTGTAACCCATTTGTTTGAGGATTAAGAGGAGATGGACCTTTAGAATAATGATGGGCGCCACCTCCATTCTATTTGCTTATGTCTTGGTGTTTAATATTATCACAGAAGTTGAATGAGAAAATGACAGGGCTGGCAAGAGAGAGGGACAGATAGTGGATGAGAGAATGATCAAGACACGCACACTCCTCTTGAGTAGGAATACACAGAATTCAACGATTGGTTGATGTTATAAAATATCATGTTAAATGGAGTACTATGGCAATTTAAGGGGCCTACACAATGAGAAAAATTGTAAGGGTTAAATATTACAAATTAAACAGTGAAATATTGATACTTGAGGTCAATGATGTGATGCTACTAATTTATTAAAAAAAGAAAAAAAGGGGAGAAAAAGACATAACAGAGAGGACCACTGCAGACCCTCATGACTGTGTCAAGGACAATAAATCTCATAACATTTTAAATAATTTGAACTTTTAATGAAGTCAAGGTTACTTGAGTTTGTTAAATGACATGTGGTGTGACTTCCTAAAAACTAAATAATATTTATTGATTCATGATTAATGACTTTTTTAATTCATAATATTCTTGATTAATAATTAATGAAATTATTACACTGTATTTAATTTGACATATTTGTAAGAAAAATACAATATACCTTCAAAAATAAATAATTTTAATAATAATAATAATAACTAGAATGTGTACGCTTACGGGTTTAAGGAAATATTTTATCAATTTTTACTACAAAACACAAACCTTTCTTGAAAATGGTATAAAAGTTTTTCAGAACCACATGAAAGCAACAAGAATATTAAAATATTTTAAACTAGATTTTTTCCCTTTTATCGTATACACTCTTTTCGATTACACTGTAATATATTAGAAGTTGTAAATAAAACAATAATTATTGGACTACCTTTACAAGAAAATGCTATTTCAGCCTTTCCACCTCCAAATTTAATGTTTAATGTGTTACGTGCCATTACTTTGTATTTATTTCTGAAATTTACTAGCAGCTTTTGAGTGAAAATTGTTTCCACACCAAAACATTTTTCAGTGTACTTCTCAATGCATCAATGAAGTGGAAGTGGAAAGGCTGAAATAGCATTTTCAATGCATAGAAATGCAAAGGCATAACAGTAAAGTTGAAATCATGAATTTTGCAGATTTAACGCCATTGTTACGGCACCTTAGTTCCCATTTTGACATTGTTTACAATGCTTGGAACCATAGTAGAGAGTGTGTGTGTGTGTGTGTGTGCATGGCGATGTGGAGTGCGGACATACCACAGATATCAGTCACATTCTATGGTATGAGGCATTAAGTGAATAAGCGTGAAAATAAATAAATAAAATATACCTGCAAAGGACAGTCGGCTACTGCAGAGCGGGAGAAAGCAAAAAAAAAAAAAAACAAAAAAGAGGCAAAAAAAAGCTCAAGGCAACCTAGAGTGTAAATAAAACAATAATTATTGGACTACCTTTACAAGAAAATGCTATTTCAGCCTTTCCACCTCCAAATTTAATGTTTAATGTGTTACGTGCCATTACTTTGTATTTATTTCTGAAATTTACTAGCAGCTTTTGAGTGAAAATTGTTTCCACACCAAAACATTTTTCAGTGTACTTCTCAATGCATCAATGAAGTGGAAGTGGAAAGGCTGAAATAGCATTTTCAATGCATAGAAATGCAAATGCATAACAGTAAAGTTGAAATCATGAATTTTGCAGATTTAACGCCATTGTTACGGCACCTTAGTTCCCATTTTGACATTGTTTACAATGCTTGGAACCATAGTAGAGAGTGTGTGTGTGTGTGTGTGTGCATGGCGATGTGGAGTGCGGACATACCACAGATATCAGTCACATTCTATGGTATGAGGCATTAAGTGAATAAGCGTGAAAATAAATAAATAAAATATACCTGCAAAGGACAGTCGGTTACTGCAGAGCGGGAGAAAGCAAAGAAAAACAACGGAGGCAAAAACAAGCTCAAGGCCACCTAGAGAGGAGCTAGCAAACACAAATATACAAACACACACTCTTACACGCAGAAAGTATACATTTGCCTCTGCATAAAATGGGTCATGTTGTTTTCAGCTCTAATTAAAAAGTAAGTGGGAAAAACACAACAGGCAAGTCTGAAGAAAGAAACTGTGATGATGGAGATCTGTATGAAGAGAGAAAACATGCCATTGATAATAATTAAAAAGAAAGATCAAGAAACTTCCACTATTGGAAGTCCGCATTGACACGAAGAGCATCTGAATATGCTACGCTCCGAGAAAATTGCTTTTTGCCTTGACGTATGTAGCCTGTAATGTATGATGCTTCTCTCGCTGCATGACGGAGGTGAGTGTGTGTGTGTGTGCATAAAAGTAGGTCAGGTTTTGGAAACTGACACATCTCCGTGCTAACAGATAAGAGCAAATCTGAAGTGCTAAGAGCGGCCCTAGAAGAAGAAAGCCAGCTAGAGGAAGAGGGGGAGAGGTAGCGTATGGGTTATAAGAGATGTTCATCGAGGGTTCACCACGCAGAGGGAAGCATAAGTGACAGTTAGCTGTTCTTTTTTTTACCTATCATTACACAAAAAAAAATCACTAAACATTGTCTTTGAACACATCCTCTCGTGTTCTTTTGGCGCGGCTGTAATTGCCAGTCGTTATGTTGTTCTTGCCTTTAGTAAAGGTGTCATTTATTTATATTTAAACACTGGCGGGGAGCGTAATGAACATCTACACAGGTTCGCACCTAAAAATCAATGTCCTGGCTCTCTCGTGCGCTTCCCTCTTTGTTATTCACTGGTTTGGCCTCCCTATCATTTGCTCGGCATGAAGAGAGTCAATCCTTCCCATCAACTGACAACAAACTCTAGGCAAATGACAGATGATTTGAATGAGGGTCTGAAGGTTATCTCCTGTCCAAACACCAGCACGCCGAATTATCTGCTCCACAGACAAAACACCCAGCTATGAGCGCGATGCTTCCTGTCTACATGTATTCACCTACACACACACACACAGATAATGCAATGGGAGACTGAGGATTAAAACAGTGCGGTCCAGCACAGAGGGGAACTAGAGGAATGATGAGGACTGGAAAGTGCCAGCCTGCTGTAAGAGATGCCGCTCAGCAGGGGTCGCTGTTATGCAGGGAGGACAGTACAGTAAAGTACAGTACACCCAGACACCCAAACACAATAATCTTGATGACACGGACAAGAGGCCAAAAGGATATAATGGGCACTTTTCTTTTTTTTGTGGAGAGTAAACTTTCTTGAGACACACTTTTCACACTCTCACTAGTTTAATTTGGACAATGTTTAATTTCAAATATGTTAAACCGTGTATATAAATGCATGACAGGAGAATTCTATCATTTACAGTATATAATTTCAAAGTCTGGTGTTAGCAAGAGTTCTATTTATTTATTTGTTTACTTTTATTGAGCAGGGATGCACTGAATTGATCACAAGTGACAGTAAAGAGATTTATAATATCACAAAAATGTTAAATATTCAAATGCTGTTTATTATTGAATGTTTTCTATTCATCAAAAAAATATCAAAAATGTCAAAATTGATATTATAAATTGTAATAATATTTCGTAATGTTACTGTTTCACTGTATTTTTGATCAAATAAATGCAGTATTGATGATAATAAGAAACTGCTTTTCAAAACCATCATTTCAAAAACATCCATGTAAGTGTTTAATGTCTGATAAACATTTTCATGAGCACTGTTTTCTTTATGTATATTTTATATAATATTTCCTTTACACATACACATCCCAATTCATCATACGTATGATCCTCTCTGACACTGATTTCTATTTGGTAACCAAGAACACTAACTTTTGGCAAGAGTTGATACATTTGGTTGGG
Organism: Sinocyclocheilus rhinocerous; assembly: GCF_001515625.1. Classification (NCBI taxonomy): domain Eukaryota; kingdom Metazoa; phylum Chordata; class Actinopteri; order Cypriniformes; family Cyprinidae; genus Sinocyclocheilus; species Sinocyclocheilus rhinocerous. The sequence goes on from NW_015655145.1 coordinate 88,397, forward strand.
ATGGAAATGAAGCAAAGCTTTGGACTGAACTGATATAAATACTTGTAAACAATAAATAAGGAATTGCTGAAATTCTTATTTTGATTATGATTATTATACTAGTTTAAATTATCATGCATTTTAATATGTAATAACCCTTTTGTGATTAATTTTCACATTTTAAGATTGAAAGCCTTGGACAAGGGCTAAACAAAATAAATAAATTATATATTATATTTATTATATTATATTATCCTAGTGAATAACAGCACACATCACAGGAGAATGGTAAATAGCCACAGTGAGATCCAAAGTGAAAATGCTACTATACTATTTAATAAAATGATTTCATAACAAATTACATTACTAGCATAGCAGTTTAAGTGAAAAGCTTGAATCCTAGATCTCCAGTGTGGCCTCAAACTGTGAAAGCTCACTTTAAACTGTAGACCGGCCGTGACTGACAGGACTAAATGAACAAGCTCCTCCCAACCTCATTTAAACTCGACAAAACAATAGCAGTTCTTTGGCTCCTCAGAGCACGTATTTGGCTACAACAAACGGTATGTAATAATGTAACTGATTACAAGTCTCATTGTGTTCCATACTGAAATTGCTGACAAACAAAACACACAATATAGATGCAGATTGATTGGCAGAGCAACGTTCTCTCTCTCAGAAAGAGACGGAGAAGTATTGATCTGAGCTATAATTTACTGCGCCGGCAGTGCTCGCTCTAAGACCGCGGAGCAGAAGAGTGTCAGTGCTTTATTATTAACGGCCGGCGCAGGGCTCGGCCCGCCTGATATACAGAGAACCCACTCTGACAAATGAAACCAGCAGTACTGTTGTCAGCAGTTTGGGTCCTCTACAAAACATCCATGCGTAGCCAGTGCAGACACTGACCTCAAGTTCCCTCCGAGGAGCCCAGATGGAGCAGAGCTTCCTTCTCACAGAGCAAAGATACGAACAAGGGAACCTACAGCAGAATATGAAGCCTATGAAAGTGCTGATGGGGAAACTGAAAGAGTATACACTACCATTCAAAGTTTAAAATAAAATGAGATACGTGAGGTGAAATATTGCTTGCGATATTAACACAATTAACAAAATTAGACAATTAAATAATATTACTATATATTACTGAAGAATAGCATCACAGTTCAAATGTTTGGAGGCAGTTTATTTTTTTTTTTATCATTTTGTAAGAAATTTCATATGCTCACCAAGGCTGCCTTTATTAGATCGAAGAAAAAACTGTAAAAACAGAAATATTACAAATCAAATAACTATTCTCTATTTTAATGCGTTTTAAAATGCAATTTAGTAATTTTTACTGAATTTTCAGCAGCAATTAATCCAGTACAGACCAGAAATAATGGCTAATTCGTTGTTTGTTCATTTGTTCATTCGTTCATTCGTAAATAAATAAATATTCTCTGAAGAACAGAAAAATTATTTAATATATAGTTGAAATAACATTTATTTGAAATAGATATGTTTTGGTAAAAAAATATTGCTGTAAAAACTCTTATCACTGTGTGTGTGTGTGTTCTTGTTTATGCAACATTGTGAGGACCAAATGTCCCCACAAGGATAGTAAAACCTGAAATTTTTGACATTGTGGTAACCAGCCTGCGACATAAATACATAAATAAATACATAAAGTAACACACACACATAGGCACTTGTGATTGACTTTACAAAGTGTTTGGTGATTACATAATGACATGGATACTTGAGATTTACAAGGGCATGATATGCAAACTTTTACAAGGTGAACAGTTTAGTATTATCAGTAAAAAGGAGGTGTTATATCAGACAGGACATGGGTGGGCTATAGGAGTTGGGGGTCTACAGAGCTGCACCCCACAGGGACAGGGGAGAAAGTTGGGGTAGAAGTGAAACCTGATTCATAGACATCCTTTCAGCATCCTTTCAAATTGGTCATTTAACCTTTACACTTTCAAACGTTCAGCAACTAGAGACCAACTGCGGAGGCCCACAGCAACATCAACAACTAACCAATTTTAGATCTCACAAATGCAGTGCCAAAAAATGCAATTGATCACTTGTCACAAGGTTTGAGTATGAGTATCATTAACAAGAGGGATCAGCTAAATTAGAGTAAGGGAATTCTGTCTCAACACTGACAAGGTGAGAAGGTGTCAGCAAAAAGTCCACAAATAGACTTTTGAACTCTCAGTTCATTGAAAGTTAGGCCTACATAACATTAAATCCACCACAAATTATGTGAAACAGGCACAGACATTACATTTAAACACATCCTCTTTCTAAGCAGGGTTTGTATTCATGTACCTAAACAGACAGGAAGTTCCTAAGTGTCCCAAGTGTTCCCAAACACTTCTCCAGTTTCCTGCTGGTGCACTATTAGAAACCTTCAATACATCCGGTACTGAATAATCCATCCATCCACACCATATTACACAAGAGTGTAACATGACAAGGCCGATGTGTTCATTTTCTAGAAGGGTTGCACGCAAGAGCACCACCAACATTACAGCACATATAGAAAAACACTGTTGCACACATACATAAACATGGGGGGAAAAAATGATTTATAATTTGAAGCACAACACAACAGGATGTACTGTCTGACCACACTTGCACTGTTAGCAGTGTGTTATCTTCATGAGATTCACTACATATAGAACATAAACAGGCTATGCATGAAAACAGTTAATTTGTGGTGATGCTCCAAAGATTGATAGGTCAGCATTGATTATGGTTATGTTACATAAACCAAATATATCTTTCATTATGTAATACCAAACTTCTTATGTAGAGCATGACACCAACCACACCAATGTCATAGGTTCACTTCCCAGGGAAAAAAATAGCAAAGTGCAAAAAAAAAAAATAATAATAATCAAAATACTGAGACAAATGCATTTAAAGTTATCCAAATTCAGTTCTTAACAATGCATATTACTAATCCAAAATTATGTTTTGATATTTTTACGGACCTTTTTTTTTCAGGACTGTATATGCATGCCATTTTTTTTTTTTTACATCATTTGCATATATGTGTGTGTGTGTGTGTGTGTTTAGGATTTAAATAAATTAAGGACAGTAGGTTTCAGATACAGTATAAAAGTTATGTAATTGTGGGTTTTCTCTCTAAAAAGAAAAGCAACGTCATATCTAATTTATCATAACACTGCTCTGAGGCTATAAAGCA
>NW_015655145.1:92425-99861 GCF_001515625.1 Sinocyclocheilus rhinocerous
TATATAGTTTTTGAAGAGAACAAAAATGTAAAGGCAAAGAAAAATATAAGTATTATTATTATTATTTCATTATCTAGAAAGTTTAAATGTATGAAATGTTTTTTAAAAAGTAGTGCTGTCAAATGATTAATCGTGATTAATCGCACCCAAAATAAAAGTTTTTGTTTACATAATAAATGTGTGTGTACTGTGCATATTTATTATGTATATACAAATACAAACACATGCATGTATATATTTAAGAAAAATTTTATGTTTTTATATTAAATATATTTATATATAATATAATTAATATGAATATAAATGTATACATGTACATATTTTCAAAATATGTACTGTATGTGCGTGTATTTATATATACATAATAAATATACACAGTACACACACATATATTATGTAAACAAAAACTTTTATTTTGCATGCAATTAATCACGAATAATCATTTGACAGCACTAAAAAAGGGTCATATTTAATGAAAAAATATCAATATTCTTTCTAGCAAATATTTTAAAAAAAAACAGAAATAAAAACAGGATTATTTTATAGTGAGGCCAATAAAATTTGCTAGGGCAAGTAAAAATAGAAACTACATGCCTCACTAAAACAGCAAAGAAAAAAAATACTTTATTGTGAGCCCTGTGTGACATTCACACTAACTCACAATGCAAACATAATGTAGACAGCTACTTCTTAATGTACAGTGAACACTTTTTTTTTAAGAGAATGACCTTTAAATGTCATCATGACTCCCTGATAGTGTCAATGCGGTTTCCTTTTTGATTTCTTCTTAAAGTGCCCCTATTATGGATTTTTTGAAAATTACCTTTCATGCAGTGTGTAACACAGCTCTAAGTGAATGAAAACATCCTGCAAAGTTTTAAATATGAAAGTGCACCGTGTATAAAGTTATTGTCTCTCAAAAGAAAGAGTCGACTCTGAATCATTGAAACGAGTCATTTTTAAAACGAATCCCAAGCCGTTTCATGTTGACGTCAACATGAAACATTAGCATATTGCCCGCCCACTTGTTGGTCTTTTCGTGTTGGTCTGAATGAAAATGAAAATGTATTCTTTGCCACCAGGTGCCGCTTTTGGAGTGGTAAAAATAGCGGTTTCCCCAGTAACGCTGTACACAAAGCAGCACTGTGCTCACAAACACCGCTTTTATTATGAAATGGAAATGAAATCGACCAATCAGACCAATCAACACAGATTAGCATCACGCAAAGGAGGGGTTTGGAAAAATGAATCGTTGAGCGAATCGTTTGGGAGTCGTTGAGCAAATAAGGTAAAAATAAATGCATATTATAAGACAACGAAAGTGTTTTTTGACCTTGCATGCATGTCAACCTGTTGTTGGGGACTCCCAAAACCAAAATATGAACCTTTCATTAACCATAATTTGGGCACTTTAAGCTAAAGAAACAGCCAGAATATCATGCTTTCCCAAACAATGCCGGATTGCTGACCGAATTATTTCTGCAAACTCAAGTTTACTTTTTAGTTTACTATCATTCAATATTCTTCCTTTGAGAAGACCCTCAAAAAGATACATAAGAGAGGTAACTAAAGGGCCAGAAATACTGCACAGCTTATGAGGCCCTCATCTATTTTTTAATGGTCAGCATCTGCTGTACAGTATATGTAAAGTAGTGGTCGACCGATATATCGCCAAGGCCGATATATCGGCTGATATTTGGCATTTTTTCAAATATCGGCATCGGCCGTTGATTCCCAATGCACACAAACTTCCCAGATTACTGAGTGCCATGTTGGTTACAGTGTTTACTTCCTTTTTAATTATATTTGTTTATTAAATATTTGTTTATTTGTGAAAAATACTTTGTCATTTAAAGTATAAGCATGTTTATTTTACACATTTATTTTTTAATCCATTTTCAAATTATTTCAAATGTCTTAAATATTAAATAAAATACATAAAATGATATCGGCTTTATATCAGCCATCGGCCACCCTGCTTTCCAAGATATCGGCATCGGCTGTCAAAAAAACAATATCGGTCGACCACTATATGTAAGCATGAATGTTTTCTTCTTCTGTTAATACTGAACTTGAAGGTTGAATTATTTGTCCCATAGACAAAACCTCTTAAACTACACTGACCCTGCTGTCAATCAGTGTAATGGCTTGTCACTCTTCAAATTCACAAGCAAATAAAGAACAAGGTCACAAGCATTGGATGTCATTGTCAGGAACTAGACCCATGTGCTTCCAATGCTCAAAGTGAGCCATGGCAGGTCCAAAAGCATCTATGTTTCTAGAATGCAGCAAATCATATAACTGAGAGTCAGCAGGAGCTTTTTGTTCCAGACAAAATCTCCCAGATTCTCAATGAGGGGCAACAAAGCTATAAGAGCTCAGCACTATTTGGAATGCTGAGAGCTGATTCGGCTGTTTGCTGGCGGCTAACACTGACAAGAGAAGTTACTCTCCAGGAACAGATTAAACTCTGTGTGTGTGTGCGCGCGCAGGGCAGAGGAACTCCACTTGTGGAAAACAACTGAAACACTGGCTGCTCTGTTTTCACTTCCTGCTATGTATTCTGTCATCAGAGCAGGCTTTGTTCCTCATTTATCGATTATGTGATTGTCTCTAAACAAACAAACACTGAATATGATAGGTAAAAATCATTAACACATCATTTATAAGGACAAGAGGGCATTTACTAAGAACACAAGTACTATAGATATACTGTATGGATAACTGTTTAAAATAGTTTACAACTTTCAGAAAGAAAATGCAATGATAATATGATAACACAGTATGTGCTAAAACTATTATATAGATAATATATCATATTAGAATGATGAAGGATCATGTGACACTGAAGACTGGAGTAATGACTGCTGAAAATTCAGCTTAGCTATCACAGGAATACAATTAAATTTTGAAATGTATTAAAAAAGAAAACAGATATTTTAAATTGTAATAATATTTCACAATATCACTAGTTTTACTGTGTATTGATCAAATAAATGTAAGAGACTCAAATTTTGAATGGTAGTGTATACAAAAAAGCAAAAAAAACAAAATGATGATTAACCAAAGGATTCTGAGCATCAGTAAAACTTGTGATCACTTGCATGTGATTGTGAGTGTGTATGAGTTTTCTCAACACTCTTGCTGGAGAGTGAAAGCATATGATTTATTTTGCAGTGAATGTTGTGCAAGTATGTCAGGGGTGTCCAAACTCGGTCCTGGAGGGCCACTATCCTGCAAAGTTTAGCTCCAACTTCTCAACACAGCTGCCTGGAAGTTTCTAGTATGACTGGTCCATGATTAGTTGGTTCAGATGTGTTTATTTGGGGTTGGAGCTAAACTCTGCAGATCAATGGCCCTCCAGGAGCAGGGTTGGACACCCCTGAAGTATGTATTTGAGTGAATTTGTGTCCTGCATACAGCACTGAAGTTAACTTACTGTACAACCACTGTAAGGGACACCTAGATACCCTGCTATCACCATCCATACAAGTTAACCACGTGCTGGGGTTGTTCTTCATATCCGATGAACATGACAGAGGTCAGACAAGGCCACCTTAGGTTCAAAGGCCCTATTTTAATATATTTTCAGATGTATTTTTTTCTGTAATGGCAAAACTGAATGATTAGGGGAAAAAAATCTTAATATGTTATAAGCATTTGTGCTGCTTAATATTTTTGTTGTTTTTGTTTTTAATGAAAATGTTCAAACATTTTTTCATCACTTTTGATTATTTGAATGCATCTTTGATGAATAAAAGTATTCATTTTTATTCATTTCGAATATTGATTATGTTTAAAGCACATGCTAAAAGTGATATTCCATGTATAAAACCAAAAAGGCCCTGAAATGTTGGTAATGGACCAAGCCAAAATAGCAATAATGCCAAAAGGGGACCGAATAAAGAGTTTATGAGGTCAGCGAGCCCCTTAATGATGTCCTAGAAGAGGTTATTTTGAGCAGGTGTTGACGAGGTCCCATGTTGATATGTGAGTCACAGAAGAAAACGGCCTCCACCAAAAGCAGAGAGCAAGAGAGACGGGTGGGGGAGCGCAACGTCAAACATATGAAAGCTGAATATTTGACAGCTGAAACCATCATTGACCTTCTAGGGGGCTTTAGCCCCCTGTAGGGGTTGAGCAGTTGAGAATAATCCTCCCCGTCAATTGTCACTCAAACTCAGCAATAACACAAGCTACCATCCAGCTTAGCCTTTCCCCAATTTAGAGAGAGAGGCACGGCGAGAGAAAGAGAAGGAGAGGAATATCAGAAAAGATGGAGAGAGTTGAAGAAATCGCTAAATGAACCAGCAGCCATGAAATTCCCCCTCCATTCGAAAAGCGAGATCAAACGTTCGCTGGCAGATTTGCTTAATTAAGTGTCCTTGAGCTGTGTTGATGTGAAAAGCATTCACTTTTACACCTTACTTCTAATATCAAAGACACAAACCAATCAGAGATGAGATCCTGAGGGGCTCAGCCAATCAGCACAAAGCGACGAGGACAACTGGACGGGAAGCGATTACAGACTCATAATGACGCTGACCCTCCGTGACAGCTCTCAATTACATCTAATGATCGCTGCGACAAGGGACACAAAGTAAAAGATGCCCTACAGCGCGAATGGAAGCAAATATATAAGCGCAGACCTCTCGATGAACCGCGGCCAGGAAATGGCCATTGCTTGTTGCTCTTAAGCCATCTATTATTTGCTTGATATTTGAGATTATTTATACATCAGATTAGTTTGTGAAGTCGGTTTTGCATTGTGTGGAGGGATATGGAAATGTCCTGACATGACATCTGGACAGATTGACAACGGTAAAGACAAAGTTGACAGCTTTGGCTTTTACTCTAATCTGGCTTTTATATTGTGCCGCTGTTCCCTTCAGAGATTTAAGTTCAAAGTGTGGCGATACAGACGGAAAGGAAAATAAACAGATTACGGCTAAAAGGGCAGGAAAAGCTTCTCATTAGAACGACAGAATCAGCTGAGTTGGAAAACATCAGGATCAAATGCATTGTGCTGTGAGAGAGGTCACCGCACTGTTGTGTTTTCGAACTGTGCGTTGCTTTCAAGGGGAAAATAATTATTTTAGAGTTCTTTAGTGTTCACGTTCGGCTGGATGTTTGATGACTGTGCTTGTCTGACATGAGAGGAGTCTGGTAATAGGAGACCTTAAATTATGAATCTTAAAGAAATCATAATTACAATAAGGGGTGAAAATGGCATCACACAGTCCACATTTTCTTCACTTCAAATATCTCGCAATCCAAAACAGAGGCGCTTTATAATTAGATAAATAAGGCCTAATTTAAATGGGTTCTTCATCAAGACCCCGCCATGCCGGTATGGCAAAAAAAAATGTAGCTAATAAAGTTTATCTGCAGCAGGCTGGTGGGGCAGTTTTAACACATATGTGGTTTCAAAAAATTTTTTTTTCTTTTTTGGGTGAAGGACATCCCGCAGGAACATCCCACAGGTGGGCTCCATTAGAGTGGTCACTGTGGTACAGCATAAATTACACACTTAATCAATTAAAAGACAATTACAGCTCACCATGAGACAAGGCCAGTCAATCTCAACAACACAAAAAGAGCTGGATGAAATCGTTTTGTTCCATGAGAGATATTCAATCGTTTTGTAGGTATAGTCTTTCACAAAGACTCCTGAATGAGTTTTGCTGGAAAATAGACTACAATGTGGACCAGGTTTTTTTTTCAAAGAGAAATTCTAAAGACCCTTAAACATTATCTTTTTGTTTTTGATGCACTATTTTGGGACTAGAGCTGCCATCTCACAGCATAATGTACTTGTGTTTTGAATAATGTTAATTTGTTTTCTTAATACATGAGGCTGCTCCCAACAATGTAGTATTTATTTTGTGTTTAGTTAAACACAGTCCTTGATGAGCTATTTCCAAAGGCTGGGGCTGCAGTTGTTTGTACTAGTGCATAAAATCCTTGAATTAGTGTGGGCTCAAGGGTGTGTTCTTTTCCCCAGATTGTGGCTATGGAGAGTGTGTATGCGGAGACCACAATAGCCTATGGAAGCAGATTAGACTCAATAATAATTCACGTAAAAGACACGATGCACACATGCATATCCCAATTCACGTGCACAAAATAAGAATATACATTCATAAAATACGTTTCACAAATGCAAAACCCAATTCACAAATGTACAACTGTATACAAAAATTTTGAATATTTAAAATTCACGAGTTCATCATGGACTGTGAATGTGTGAATCGCCTTGGATTTGTGTGTGTATTTTTGAGACTTTCCTGGCAGCGAACTCCTCCCACGCGGGACACTCGTACTCTTTAGCCAATCAGATTTGAGCCTGTCGATCGACCAATCATAACTCGCTGTGTGCGTGCCTACCTAGATGTTACGTCATCAGCGCGAGACCACGGTTCAAGTCACAGCAGAGGTTTGTGCAGTTGATCACAGTTGCCAAGTCCGCTTATTATATGCGACTTTGGGCTTCTTTTTTTGTAAAGTTGCATGAAAAAATCCCGGGTCACGGGTTGTGGTTTTTTGGGCTTATTTTAAAGGGGTCCTATTATGCTCTTTTACAAAGACTTGATTTTGTTTTGGGGGTGTACTAGAACAGGCTCTCATACTAGGATGCTCGAAAAACACATAATTTTTCACATATTTTACATTATTACAACACCTCTCTCCCCAATCTGGCATGAACGGCTCGAATAGTTCCTGTATCAAATGAAGACCCGCCTTCTGAAATACGAAATGTGCTGTGATTGGTTAGCTGGGCCAGTGTGTGTTGTGATTGGCACCACTCTGCGCCTGGTTGGGAAATGTCATGCCCTTACCATAGCCGCTTGTGAGCTTCAGTGTAAATATTGCATCAAAATCAAATCAATTTGAGCGCGATTTAAACCCGGATGATTGTAACCACTCTAAGTTCGTCTGCCTTGGGAAAGCTAGCGTGTCTCCGACATAGTAATATCTCCTTTTGAATTGGACTTTGAGCTTTGTGTAATCCAAGCGATGATAGTAGATGTAGTAGAGGAGTGGGATGACTTTCTTTTATAAAGTAATTTTTACAATGTTTTTGTAATGTATTATCACGGGCTGTAATAAAATAAAACAAATAGGCTTATAGTAATATATACAGTATATACATTTGGTTTGGATACAGTGGGAAAATCTTTATTTGATCCCCTGCTGATTTTGTAAGTTTTCCCACTTACAAAGAAATGAAGGGTCTTTAATTTTTATGGTAGGATTATTTTAACGGATAGAGACAGAATATCAACCAAAAAATCCAGAAAAAACACATTATATAAAGGTTACAAATTGATTTGCATTTCAGTGAGTGAAATAAGTATTTGATCCCCTACCAACCAGCAAGAATTCTGGCTCCCACAGATTGGTTATGTGCCCATGTGGAACACAGATTAGTCCTG
>NW_015655145.1:100144-115364 GCF_001515625.1 Sinocyclocheilus rhinocerous
AAATCATGCAGTGCCCGCAAGGTCCCCCTGCTCAAGAAGGCACATGTACAGGCCCGTCTGAACATCTAAATGATTCAGAGAAGGCTTGGGAGAAAGGGCTGTGGTCAGATGGGACCAAAATTGAGCTCTTTGGCATTAACTCGACTCGCCGTGTTTGGAGGGAGAGAAATGCTGACTATGACCCCAAGAACACCATCCCTACAGTCAAGCACGGAGGTGGAAACATTATGCTTTCGGGCTGTTTTTCTGCTAAGGGTACAGGACGACTTCACCGCATCGAGGGGCAAATGGACGGGCCATGTACTGTAAAATTTTGGACGATGGGTCTTTCAGCATGACAATAACCCGAAACATACCGCCAAGGCAACAAAGGAGTGGCTCAAGCAGAAGCACATTAAGGTCATGAAGTGGCCTAGCCAGTCTCCAGACCTCAATCCTATAGAAAATCTGTGGAGGGAGCTGAAACTTTGAGTTGCCAAACGACAGCCAAAAAACCTTAAGGATTTAGAGAGGATCTGTAAAGAGGAGTGATCAAAATCTCTGTCATTACAGACCCTTCATTTCTTTGTAAGTGGGCAAACTTACCAAATCAGGCGGGGGGTCAAATAAATATTTTCCCCACTGTATACAGGTGCATCTCAATAATTTAGAATGTCGTGGAAAAGTTCATTTATTTCAGTAATTCAACTCAAATTGTGAAACTCTTAAAAGAACCAAAGACTTAAACTACTTCAGTCTGTGTGCATTGAATTTATTTAATACACGAGTTTCACAATTTGAGTTGAATTACTGAAATAATTGAACTTTTCCACGACATTCTAATTTATTGAGATGCACCTGTATTTTATTAGACTATAAATATGTGACTATGTTACAGCTCACCTTTGAAGCTCTTGTGTTCTTCTCCTTTTCCATCTCTCTAATCCTATTCTGCTCACAGGTGATTGGAGATGTGTATTGTTCCCACTTTGATTTTTGTAAAATAACTTCTGCTTTTACTTTTTAGATAAAAGAGTAGTTTCAGTTTAATATGTTGCAGGCTCATTTATTGGTAACTAATTGTTTTCCTTGCATTTTTTTCAGGATTTAAACACTTTGGCACAACATCTGGATGAGTTACAGGCCTCTTCCTTCACATTAATCTTTATCTCTTTTATGTACTTTACCTTCATGTATTCATTTCTTAATGTAATCACCATTCATTTACTTATTTTTGTTCCACATTATATTACTGTGATTAACCATTGTTAATGTTTAATCTTGTGTTGAGTTGTGATGTAAAAATATTTGAGATTACAATACACAAGATGATGTTGGAAAACAGCAATTGTATTTGCTTGGTAACAGTTGTGGAATTTATGCTGGTCAGACAAAGACAGACTGATCATTAAAAGGAATGCAGCAAAGATTCTTCAGTAAACTTTATTAAGTTATTTTATCACTTTATCTTATGCTTCCTGCTCTTTCTGTATCTGTATCTCTTGTAAAAGTATAAGAGTTAACAAGCCAAGGTGTTAACTGCTTTGAATATCACACCAAAATCTGGCACGTCCTGACAGAGAGAGAGATAGAGATAGTGAAGATTGGATCTAAAACATTTGATTAATTAACTTTTCACATAATGTATTACATGTATTTATCATTCGGATATGAAATTTACTTTAAACTAATGCTAAAGACTCTAAATGGGACACTATACTAGCAGTGTAAATTCAGTGTAAATGAGGTTTGAATACCCTTTGACTGAAGAACTCCTAGCACAGTGTCAAACTGGTATCGAGCCAATCTCAGCTGTAGTTGTGCTGCGTTTGTACTCCCTCATAATTGACAATTCATATTTCATGTTGCAGGCACATTACAATTAATCATGGTCAGGTAATTTCATGGACATTTCACGGGGGCAGAACACTTATGAGTAATGGAAGAGAAAGTTTGCTCTCTTTTTGAAAATGTTTGTGTTTTATTTTTTTTTCCGCTATCACAGCGGTTGAATGCTTGGGCATCCCCAAGCTCCGCTGCCTAGCCATTGGTTCGTTTTTTAAGCACTGCACGAACCAATAGCCGTGCAGTTTCACTGCGTGAATGAAAAGACTTCAGTTCAGGAGAAAAAGGCTTTTTTCCCATATGCGTCTAACAGACGCAGTACGAGTGTAGTATCGAAAGGGAACACAAGAGACTGCTTGAAAAATATCCAAAAACTATAGTTTCATAATCTTCTATTTATTTACGACATGTCCCATCAGTCAAAACCTTATTTTATGAATCTAATATCTTAATGTGGTATGGTATCCACGTGAATAATGATTATTTATTTAAATAAACATAAGAATCGATCAATATTAAATCATAACACACTCTGGACTAAACAGCAGCCGCTGGCTTACACAGGTCACGTTAACGAGTGTGTCTAAATGACCGATTTTACTTCCAAGTTTTAAGTAAGCATGCAAAGACAAAACAATACACCTTTACAAGGCTAGTTAACTGAAATTAAACTATCAACTGCACAAACCTCTACTCGCTGCTAGGAAAGTCGCAAAAATACACACACAAATCCAAGGTGATTCACACATTCACAGTCCATGATGAACTCGTGAATTTTAAACATTCAAAATTTTTGTACACAGATCTGTGAATTGGGTTTTGCATTTTTGAAAAGTATTTGTAGAGTTCATTTGCAAAAACCGATAACTCATAATCACGTTTTTTATTGCGCATTCCAAGTAATATCAATCAAACTGCAGTTGGGTTTTGATTAAGTAATAACTTAAACAAATACAGGTAATTTACAAAATTAAATAAAGTTAATTGAAAGTATGTTTTTTTTTTTTTACATATTAAAAGTTTGTTTTATAGCAAAAGCAGATAACTCCAACAGTCGTTTTTTGGCAAAAGCAGATAACTCCACATTTCATGTTTTAGAGTTTAAAAAAACATTCGTTTAATCTTTGTAATCTCCTCAGATGACAATGTAGATGCCTGACAAACGTTGCTGTTGTTGGGATCATAAACTGTATGGATGTGATTACACGCAATACACTGAGCTTTTCCCTCACCATTGTAACGCGCTGCTTTTGCAAGGTTCCGGTTTTGCAAGGTGCAAGGTTTATCGGTTTTTGCAAATGAACTCTTAATTTTATGAATATTTATTCTTAATTTGTGCACGTGAATTGGTTTTGTGAATAAATATATTTTTTTGTGTATGTGAATTGGGTTTCATGCATGTGAATTGGGATACACATGTTTGTATCGTGTCTTTTGCGTGAATTATTATTGAGTCTAATCTGCTTCCATCTCCATGGAGCAGCCAGTAGAAAATTAATCAGTTTAATGGCTCTCTGAGGCAACTCCAAAAAAAGAGTCCTTTATCCATAATAATATTTGTCCTTTTGAATTTTTGAATGGCATTAAGTTATTGAGTGTGGTGTTTTCTTTTGCAAAGCACTGCATATTTTCTGCTTCTCAAGAAATAAACCAATGACACAGAAACGATTGCTAGTTAAAAGGCTACTAGAATCTGTGTAGAGCAGGAAGGACCTACGACGACACAAGGCAAAAACACATCCCAAACGCCTGCCACTTATCATCCCATCACTCTTATATATTAATAACAGCGTATTGCATCACTCTAATTGGACTAGATGTTTTATATCCTTGGGCTGATTGTGAAAGACATTACCAGATATTCTTGGAAATATTAAAAAGAGTAACTGATTCTCAGGCGCCTCGAGCTGTCTTCCTGCAGAGGACTCCAAGGTAGTGACCTAGAAGTTCTGCCGAGGGGGAAGACCAGCGATAAGACAGGAAACTGCCATGTGGCATTCAGTGTCAACACCTTGTTTCTTCTCTAGTTTTGACTGATATTCTCTTGCCTGGTTGAATTTCAGAAAGCCAACTGATAAGATGTGCACAGTTTTAAAGCATGGAGCTCGATTTTAAAACCTAAGAAATTATGTGTTAAATTAAAACGTGTTAAATCCTAAATACTGTGTGATGGTCCCCTTGCAAGGGACACCTTTCTAAAACAAAAAGACAGCATATTGTCATTGTGCTAAATCAAAAACTTACTACAGTAATCGTATAAACAGTATTATGGAGAGTATTACCGTAGAACCCCAGAAATGTAAACATATATGTCATTAATACACATCTAGATAGTCTGCTTATACTATGGCCACTTGGCAGAACAGATAAGTTGAAGTTGTCATTTATGTTTGCAGTTTAAAAAAATTGACTGTATTGATAAAAATAGTAGTTATTTTCAATTATTTTATTTACTTCTTGTTAGATCTAAAGTAAAATCAAGTACACTAAAAAATGCTGGGTTAAATATAACCCAGCGCTGGGTTAAAAAGGGACAAACCCAGCTATTGGGCTGTTTTGACCCAGTGGTTGGGTTCAAAACAACCCAATAGATGGGTCAAAACAACCCAATAGCTGGGTTTGTCCCTTTTTAACCCAGCGCTGGGTTATATTTAACCCAGCATTTTTTAGAGTGTACTCATAAAATACACAAGCTACAAGCTTAAACACACAATCATAGGACACGAACACAGATAATTAATTACCACAAATATATTATTCATACAGACACACACACAAACAACACAAACATAGACACACACTTTCAAAGTATTTTCATGAATTTTTCATTGTGCACAGAACTAAGACAGCAGTGTGCTTGTGTGTACCTTTTCATCATCACGTCTGCTCTTGGATAAAAATTAGCAGTATATTTACAGAACCTTTATGATTTGCAGTGTCTTTCAAAGATATTCAATGTTTTAAATTCACTTTACTTAATTAAAAAAACATTTTATTTGAAAGCATGAAAATGGTATTATTTGAATTAAAAAGTCTTATTTGGTATTATCTGAATTAAAAAAAAAAGTGAAAAACTCTACCCTCCCATACAGACCAATGTAATTGATGCCCTTGCGAAAAAGAAGTGTGGTGAATTGTATTGAATGTGTATACTTGTTTAATATTTGATAGCAATCTTTCGTTAGAAAGCCACGTTTCTAGCATTTGTAAAACTGCATTTTTCCATCTCAAAAATATATCTAAATTACGACCTATTCTCTCAATGTCAAATGCAGAAATGTTAATCCATTCGTTTATGACCTCAAGGTTAGATTATTGTAATGCTTTATTGGGTGGTTGTTCTGCACGCTTAATAAACAAACACCAACTGGTCCAAAATGCGAAAAATTTGTGTTTACTATTGTCATTTTTGCATTATTGACACACTATTTACCTAATTAATGCTGTTCAGTTGCTTTGACACAATCTGTATTGTTAAAAGCGCTATATAAATAAAGGTGACTTGTGTAGTATACTTCAACAACTTGCAGATAATATAATGTTAATGAAAGAAAAGGCCATTTAAGTGTACTTAAAAAGAATACAAGTTCATGACTGTTTTTTTTTTACATACTTAAAGTGCGCCTATTATGGATTTTTGAAAATTACCTTTCATGCAGTGTGTAACACAGCTCTAAGTGAATGAAAACATCCTGCAAAGTTTTAAATCCGAAAGTGCACCATGTACAAAGTTATTGTCTCTCAGAGGCGACTCTGAATCATTGAAACGAGTCATTTTTAAAACAAATCCCAACATTAGCATATTGCCCGCCCATTTGTTGGTCTTTTTGCATTGGTCTGAATGAAAATGCAAATTTATTCTTTGCCACCAGGTGCCGCTTTTGGAGCGGTAAAAATAGCGGTTTCCCCGGTAACGCTGTACACAAAGCAGCACTGTGCTCATAAACGCAGCTTTTATTATGAAATGGAAATGAAATCGACCAATCGGACAAATCACCGCAGATTAGCATCACGCAAAGGAGGGGTTTGGAAAAATGAATCGTTGAGCGAATCGTTTGGGAGTCGTTGAGCAAATAAGGTAAAAAATAAATGCATATTATAAGACAACGAAAGTGTTTTTTGACCTTGCATGCATGTCAACCTGTTGTTGGGGACTCCCTAAACCAAAATATGAACCTTTCATTACCCATAATAGGGGCACTTTAAGTACACTTTTAAAAAAGGGCACTTTGAAGCAATGTATAATTAAAAGTTTTATTTTAAAGTACATTTTAAATCCTGTTTTAAGAAGCACATTTATTTTAATACAAAACATATATACAAAAGCACATGCAAAGCAGCCTACTTGATTATATGTTTAACTGTAGCGTGTTACTGGATATTACATTTAAAGTTAATATATTTTTAAATAACTTCAACTTCATTAAAAAAGTGTAAATGCGTGTATATTTAAATATATACGTTTCAACAGAAATTATGATATTAAAGTATATTTTAGTTCACCATAAATGTTTGTTAGTACAATTCTGCAGTACATTTTATACCTATTTAACTATATAGACAATAGAAGTAATTATGAAATTACATAAAAAGATGTACTTTCAATCCTACTAAAGTTCATTTAATTGCATTTAAAATGAACTTAAACTATAATATATTTTCATTTAATTGCAGTTTGCACTTAAGTATATTCTGTTAAAGTATACATTTAAAAAAAAAATTTTTTTACAAGGGTGAATATAATTTTTTTTTACCTTGTACTTTTTTCACTTTAAAGGGGTCATATGATGCGATTTCAATTTTTCCTTTCTCTTTGGAGTGTTACAAGCTCTTGGTGCATAAAGAAGATCTGTAAAGTATGGAACAGAGTGATATGCATTCTTTATTGTGGTGTAACAGTGACCCAATACATTACTGTCTCTGGTGGGACATTTTGGCGGTTCACGGGAGAGATTTGTTTTATTAAAGTCCCCGAGAATGATTAAAACAGAGTCCAAATGCTCTTTGTTTTTTTGCTCCTTCTGACCTACAGATTCATAACCTGAATAATGATCTCTGTGTGTTTTTATCCAGACACACATTAGCACATTTGTTTTTCATTTGGTGACACAAAGATTACATGCCATATAAAAATATTTCAATTTGTGTTTTTGTGCTTTAAAACACACGTATCGCAGAGAACATAATTTCATGAATTCAATAAAATGGGAGAATTAATTACATGCCTGAAAGTTTTTCTAAGTTAGCTTTTCATATATTTGCTCATCCATTTGTTTTTGTTTGTTCTACTGTTATTTGGAACATACTATAGATGTGGCCCTTACCTTGTGAGGAGCAGAAGGCCCACCGCCGAAGGGTGCCAGGCTGGCAGGCGGATCAGTGACGTAGGTTTTTTTCGGGGGAGCGGGCTGGTACCCTTGGTTGGGTGGAGGAGCGGCATGGTGACTTGGCTCTGCTCTCCATGTGTTCTGACCTCCATAAGCAGGAGCTCCACCATAGTGCTGGTCCTGGTAGCCTCCAGATGGAGATGGAGCAGGGCAGAATCCCGGCTGCGGAGGCCCATATGCAAAATCAGGGCCTCTGGGTTGAGCCGGCATGTACTGTACCTGCGCTGGACCACGGGCCGGCTGCTGCTGGGGGCCAGGCTGGGTGGCCCTGACCTGAACATTGAAGGTTGGCTGGCTCGGAGTAGAGGCGGTGGTGTAGGATGCAGGGACAGGCTGGGGAGCGGGCTGGTATTGGGGTCGTGGCGAAGACGAAGCCGGAGGAGGGGCGGTCGGAGAGGCCAGTGGTTTCGGGGTGGATTTCTTGGTGGCAGTTAGAGGGGGTTGAGTTGGGATGACCATGCGCCGATAGCCTGTAACAGGGGCATTGGAGCCTGCCGCAGCTGGGCTGGCAGAATTCTGTAAGAAATAAACATTACATTAGAAATTAAATGTAAGTTTTTTTTGTCCTCTGGGCAAAAGAAAAATGTTTAATGTTGCTGCGTGATTGACACAAACAATTAACTGAATTTTAAAACTGAAGAAGCAGAAATAACGAGAACTGAAAGAATTGAAATTCAACCACATTAGAATAAATTATATTCATAAAGATAAACATTTTATTGATAAACAGTAATAATAAAAAATTACATTCTAATTTCTAAATTAATCTATATACAGTGCAGTGAAAAAGTTTTTGACCCATTGCTGTTTTTTTTTTTTTTTTTGCATATTTGTCACACTTAAAAGATTCAGATCATCAAACAAATTTCTATATTACACAAAAATAACCCGAGTAAATACATAATGCAGAAATAATGATTTCATTTATTAAGGGAAAAAAGCTGTCCAAACCTGCCTGGCACTACGTGAAAAAGTAATTGCCCCCTAAATCTAATAACTGGTTGTGCCACCCTTTGCAGCAACAACTGCAATCAAGCGTTTGCGATAAATGACTATGAGTCTTTCACATCGTTGTGGAGGAATTTTGGACCACTCGTCTTTGCAGAATTGTTTTAATCCAGCCACATTGGAGGGTTTTCGAGCATGAATGGACTGTTTAAGGTCATGCCACAGCATCGCAATCGGATTTAAGTCTTGGATAAATTGCAGAATTCATGGTTCCATCAATTATGGCAAGTCGTCCAGGTCCTGAAGCTGCAAAGCAGCCCCAGACCATCACACTACCACCACCATGTTTGACTGTTGGTATGATGTTCTTTTTATGAAATGCTGTGTTGGTTTTATGCCAGATGTAACGGGACACACACCTTCCAAAAAGTGAAACTTTTGTCTCATCAGTACACATAATATTTGCCCAAAAGTCTTGGGGATAATTAAGATATGTTTTGGCAAATGTGAGACCAGCCTTTGTGTTCTTTTTGGTCAGCAATGGCTTTTGCCTTGGAACTCTCCCATGGATGCCGTTTTTGCCCAGTCTCTTTCTTATTGTTAAATCATGAACACTGACCTTAATTGAGGCAAGTGAGGCCTGCAGTTCTTTAGATGTTGTTATGGGTTCTTTTATGACCTCCTGGATGAGTCGGCATTGCGCTCTTGGAGTAAAGTTTTCTCCATTTGTGGATAATGGCTCTAATCGTGGTTCACTGGAGTCCCAAAGCCTTAGAAATGGCTTTATAATCTTTTCAGACTGATACATATCAACTATTTTGTTTCTCATCTGTTCTTGAATTTCTTTAGAGGTAGGTTTGGACAGTTTTTTACCCTTAAGAAATCATCATTTAAAAATTGCATTTTGCATTTACTTGCATTATCTTTGTGTAATATTAAATTTTGTTTGATGATCTGAATATTGACAAATAGGCTTATTCAAAAAATTTTAAAAACAGAAAGGGGGCAAAAACATTTTAATGGTACTGTATCTATATATCTATATATATATATATTAGTGCTGTCAAACGATTAATTGTGATGAATCACATCCAAAATAAAAGTTTTTGTTTACATAATATGTGTATGTGTACTGTGTATATTTATTTTGTATATATAAATACACACAAAAAATATATATTTTGACAATGTTTACATGTATTTACATAAATATTTATATTCTTATATGTTATATTATATATTATATAAATATATTTAATATAACACCATATTTGTCTTAAATATATACATGCATGTTTGTATTTATATATATTAATAAATATACACAATACACACAAATATATAAACAAAAAAACTTTTATTTTGGATGTGATTAATCACGATTAATCATTAACTAAATTATTTATTAATTTATTTTATTAATTTTATTTATTTATTTATTTATTTATTTTAAAAAGTCTTAAATTAAAAAGGATTTATAGTCTTTATTGATCAGGGTGGAAAAACACTTAATTTCACATAATACCATTTCTTGTTTTGTTTTTTTTCCAATACAGCAAGTTCTAATTCATGTTATTTCAAATCAATTCCAATTTCAATTACTAAAGCCATGAATTAAAAGAGATCATTTTAAAAATCAATTCTTTAAATTCTAAATTTTGCCAAACCTTGATCAACATCAAGTTATACAACAGCCCAAACTATTAAACTACAATCCATCACAGCCTGGAAACCAGCCAATGGTCATTAATGATGGGCCAGACATGTTACAAAGAGAGGTGGTCCTAGTGAACATCAGGGGGCATAGAACCTTCAGAACACCACAATTTAATTATCCCGTATCTCACAGCGCAAGTACAGTAATTATGCAGCCTGTCTACTGCAGATCGATCCACAGGGCAAGTGCAACAGCCATTGGTTGGTCGTGCCCAGACCACATCCTCTCATAAACTACAGCTAATAAAGCTTTGAGATTTAGAGTCAAGTGGAGGGTATAAATTGTTTTGGTGGAGAGAGAGAAGTGATGGGCAGCCGGATGAGGGTTAAGACAATTGTGCTGATGCTAGCGGGCCGCATGGGATGGAGGCTAAATCAGAAAGATTTCTATCTTCGGTTTGCTGGGTGCTTTTGGCTCTGTAGCTCTACGCAGAGAAATCTATTCAGTGTCCAACAATAGCTGTGTCACAGAGCCCAAGGACAGGCTCGATTTCTGTAGATGTAAAAAGATTATTGAAAATGCAAATAAGCACAAACCCAGCGACAACCATCAAAGATCAAAATAAATCCTAGCTGTAGAGCATTTGGTGCTTTGTCTGAATGCATTAAAATACCAAAGAGATACTTCCATTCTATAATATTTGGCTGATTTTATTCATCTATAGAAGGCTGTTCTGTCATAACTAACCAGCTAAATGAAGACCAAAGAGACTCTAATTTCATGATGAAACATTCAGTAATACTCTTCATGATAGCACATCATTGCCTCGAGCAGAATTGCACGTTTTAAACACATCTGTGAAGTGAATGTGCCTATAAAAATGTTTTAATCTTGTGGTGATGCCCATCTCTCCACTAATTCAGGCAGGATGTGTTTAGTTGAGCCAGGAAAGACGCTGTTGCATCATGCACTTTAGATGGGTTTTATGGTTAAGGTGGCTTGCTGAAGTAAGTGGGTCAGAAAGACGTTTTTTAAACCAAGAATCTATGGTTAAAACCAACCTGTTAAACAAAAGCGGTGACAGAGACTGTCACATACTTTTAGATGGCAACAATTCAAAATGCAATGTAATTCCTTTAGATTTTAAATGTGTTTTTGAATTAAAGTAGTAAATTAGTATAGTATAGTAAATTATACAGAGGTTATAATCACTATTTAATATTCTAAATATAATTCTGACACAATCTGAAAATATGAATGTTACTTATCCATATTGCAGATGAGTAGAAATAAGTTTTCATAAGAAAAAAAGGCAAAAAATGTAAAAATAATTAAAAATTAAAAAAGTAATAAAAAAGACATTAATGAAAAATGTACAATAATTATTGGTTTTAAAATATACTGTCTTTAATATATTATAAGTAAAAAGTTTGAAATAAGAAAAAAATGTGTTTGATAATTAACACTAGGCCTGTCACGATAACTACATTTTGTTATGCGATATATTGTCCCAGAAATAATTGCGATAAACAACATTATTGTAATTTTAAGACAATTTTATGCCACTGAATATAAAAGCATAATAATAAAAGTAGGCCTACACACTTTCAAAAACAACCATTTAATTCTTTAGGTCATAGAAGTGAAGTGTCAAAAAATTTAATATCCTGAATAAAAAACTTGAATAAAGAGTAAATAAACATTTTCTAAAAAAAAATCAAATAAAAAGTGCAAAGTAACAAGTAGAAAAAAGTAAAGTAAAGGTGCACACTATTGCTGAAAACAAAAAGCCTAGTTAGCAGTCAGATGTCTGTATGAATGAAGAAGCCTCAACAGGCCATATCTGCTGATAAAACAATTTTTCTTTAATGTGCACCATTTTGCGCTGTGACGTTTTGATTTGCACCAGAACAGTGGATTGTGGCTTTGAAATCGAGTGCATTTGGATTTATTCTTCCAAACTCTCTGTAGTTGTCAGGAAAACACAATAACGCCTCAAATGACGCCTTTTTCACCTGCTGATGACCGCTCTGTTTGAAGGAACTGCCCAAGCCCTGCGTTTGCCTCCGACACAGAGAACAGACAACACGACAGCACGATCTGCAAAATGTTGGTGACATTCATAATCATGTAAACATAATGGGCGATATATTGCGTCACCAAACATTATTGAGGTCATGTACATATATTGTGCGATAAGTCGATATATTGATTATTGCGACAGGCCTAATTAACACACAAGCAACAGTAACCAAGTTTAATGCCAGTGGCGTTGCCAGAATATTAAAGGGGTCATATGATGCGATTTCAATTTTTCCTTTCTCTTTGGAGTGTTACAAGCTCTTGGTGCATAAAGAAGATCTGTAAAGTTGCAAAGACTAAAGTCTCAAATCCAAAGAGATATTCTTTATAAAAGTTAAGAGTCAGCCACACCTACCTAAAACGGCTCGTTCTAACACGCCCCCACATACCTACGTCACTACCTGGGAAGATTTGCATAAAGCCGCCCAAATGTTCACGCAAAGAAAGAAGGCATAACTTTTATTCTCGCTGTAGTATTGTTGCCGCCGCCGCCATGTCGTGAAGGCGCTGTGTGCTTCGTTGTGAAAGCGAAACTACTTTGTTTTGCCTTCCAAAAGAGGACGATATCGCTTCGTCATGCCTGGAGCTGATCCATGCTGATCACTGAGGAAATACTTAAACTTCGCGCTGTCGATCGCCGGATTGGCTTTCACCGTGGACGAGCGGTTATATACTTCTCTGCTACAGAGTGAAGACTCAACAAGTTTCAGCACGCTCTTGGGAAGCTCTGGTGTTGGCGATATGGTGCTTCAGCGGCGGTGGTTCTTCCCATGTCGAGTGTGTTGCACACATCAGGCTGCACTGTCCCCTGTTTGTGTTGCAGGCGGCCATCTCTCCTGTGTGCTTCAGCACACTAAAAGAGCAATCTCTAAAAGAGCATTCACGGGTGGATGTCTTTTTAAAGACGCGTCTTTTTAAAGATGCCCTTCCACCTGTGCGTTTCTGGATGCGGTCGTTACCTGGCCCTGGGTGATGGTCACGATCGCTGCTGGACCCTCCCGTGGGGTACCACTTGTATCCTTTGGCGCTCCCCCCGATGATCGGATGTCGATCGCTGCATAGGAGGGTGAGCCAGAACTTTCTGGAGATGATGATCCGGCAGTGCTGCTGCCTTCTGGGTGGCCAGCAATACCAGATACGGATACGGAAATGGTGGCTATGCTTGCCCGGGCCTCCGACAGGGTTGGGTCGAGTGGAAGCCTCCACCGCTTCCCGAACCCTCGAGGCTGGATGATTGGTTTCTCGGGGTGGCTTGCGCGGGGCAGCAGCGCCGTGGAGCTGGTCGCAGGGCAGCCTGGTGGCAAGCGGAAGAGCAAGAGGCCCTGAGACGGGCGACCCAGAGATGGAGGAACCTGCTCTTCGGGAGATGGTGAATGCACCACTCCCTCCCCCAGAGGAGGGCCGGGCGGAGAATCTTTTGTTTCTTTTTTCCCCACCACTGACTTCACAGTCAGTAGTACCCAAAACCTCGACAAAAGAGCAGTTTCTTCTATCTCTGGGTCCCCAGAGGGGATGGGGAGTTGTGGACAGGCCAGTCTCGGATCACACTCACCCTCTTCTCTCGCCAGTGAGCAGCTGTGGGTGGTTCGAGAGTGCGATCAAACGTACTACTCACGTACCCTCTGCTCAAACGCAGGTAAGTGTTGCACACACGCAGACCCCGCTTCGGACCGGCTACAAGACGTCCAGGCCGGGTCCCTGCGTTCCTCTTCGCTTCCCCACTGCGGGTATGTCGGTGGTCCCGTTGGTGCCACTTGTACGGTATCTGGGTACGCTGTACACTGGCTCCTTCAGACCGTCAGACTCAGCTATGCGATTCAGTTAGCCTGGCATCCTCCCAAGTTCAGGGGCGTCCACTTCACTTCAGTGAAGGCTGCAGATGCCCCTGTCTTGCGTGCAGAGATCGCAGTCCTACTGGCGAAGGATGCAATAGAGCTGGTCCCTCCAACCGATATAAAGACGGGGTTTTACCGCCCTTACTGCATTGTACCCAAGAAAGGCGGTGGGTTACGACCAATCTTGGATCTGCATTTTGAACCGGGCCCTTCACAAGCTACCATTCAAGATGCTCACAAAGAAGCGCATCGGGAAGTGCATTGGGCCTTCGGGTCAACTGGGAAAAGAGCAAACTTTCCCAGATGCAGAGGATCTCTTTTCTCAGTATTGGAGAGTTGGATTCGGTCAAAGAGACAACACGCCTCATGCAGGAACGTGCTCAGTCGGTGTTGAACTGCCTGAATACGTTCAAGAGGTGTCAGAGGTTTCAGAGGCTCCTGGGGCATATAGCAGCGGCAGTGGCAGTCACGCCGCTGGGGCTGTTCATATGAGACCACTTCAACACTGGCTTAATGGCCAAATCCCAAGGTGGGCGTGGCAACGCGGCACTCACCGGGTCCAAGTCACACCGGCCTGCCGCCAAAACTTCACCCCATGGTCAAACCTTGCATTTCTCCGGGCAGGAGTGCCCTTGGAACAGGTCTCCAGGCATGCTGTGGTTTACACGGATGCCTCTACCTCTGGCTGGGGGGCCACGTACGACGGGCCCCCAACTGCACTGGCACATCAACTGCCTAGAGTTGTAAGCAGTACGCCTTGCCTTGAACCGTCTCAAAGGGCGCTTAAGGCCAAAGTATACTTCGGCTGTCCGCATCCGCGTACTGTTTGCATTACATAATTTTACATAATGCGTGCAGTCAATTTTTTGAGACCGCGCGGACGGTGCGCGTACAACAGCGCATGCACGAGGTGAATGTTGAGACAGAGTAAGTGGCACTGCGCATGTGTCGAGCTCGTCCGTCCGCGCTCATCCGTGGTTGAGTATACTTTGAAAGCTGTCTCCCTCCACCCTTAAAGTCTATGTGGCTGCGATTGCTGCCAACCATGACCCCATGGAAGGGAAGTCGGTAGGGAAGCATGACCTGGTAATCAGGTTCCTTAGGGTGGCAAGAAGGTTGAATCTTCCCCGGCCCCCCTCTATACCCTCTTGGGACCAGACATTTGAGCCTTTGCAGTCAGTTGAGCTGAAGTTTCTATCAATGAAGACTCTGCTCCTGCTTGCACTGGCCTCCATCAAGAGGGTAGGGGACCTGCACGCATTCTCGGTCGACGAATCATGCCTAGAGTTTGGGCCAGCTGACTCCCAGGTAATCCTGAGACCCCGGCCCGGCTATGTGCCAAAGGTTCCCACTATGTCCTTCAGGGATCAGGTGGTGAGCCAGCAAGCGCTGCCCCCGGAGGAGGCAGACCCAGCCATAGCTTTGCTTTGTCCCGTCCGAGCCTTGAGATGGTACGTAGACCGGACACAAAGCTTCAGGACCTCAGA